>NW_020455545.1:485502-647297 GCF_003342845.1 Nothoprocta perdicaria
TACATACTTACTATGATAATTCCCTACAGTTGGATTTATATTGTTCTATTTGAAAACTGCCATTTCAAATAATGTCATTTCAAATAATGCCAAAACTGCCATTTTTAATAATGGTGTACATATGAAGTAAGTATTAAATTTTGTGATTAATTCTCAAACAAAATATAATTAAGCTTGTCACAACTTCCCTACAAGATGTAAGCACTTTGCCCAAGGTGAGTCTTCAATTTTGCAAATTGTTCACAAGTAAATTAGGTTGATAATTTACTGTAATTTACTGTAGCGTGACACAGGAAAAGATCTTTACCTTTGGAGATTGACATGATCGCTGATGTTGTATTTTTATGTAATTCTAATCTATGAAGTTAATTAGAGGATTTAATTTAATTACACAGGGCATATGTACTGTGCTTTGAGTTCTGGAGTTGATTGAAAAACAAGATTGCAAGGATGCTTGTGTCCACTTTTAGAAGATGGCATACTAGGAGATAATTGAGTCTCAATAATATTAGGATTTAATAGAATAAAATCCTAATACAGCAATAAATACAACTTGGTGAATGACAATATTTCTTTCTGTCCCATCACAGTTTCAAAGAACATTTGAATCACTAAGAAATGTATCCAGCAAAGCTGATCTACAGAAAGCCTATCAGAAGTTTCGAAAAGATCTGGAAAATCTTGATTATTTGGCATACAAACGTCAACAGGTAAGAATGGAAGCTTTGTAGGAACACAGAACACTGGCTATAAATACAACACAGACAACAAAGATGATACTCACAGACTTACTGTTCTTTCAGACAGTTATATGCTTCATGTAGCATGATATTACATATCATATTAAGGTCAGGTAAGCCATAGGAAAGGTGGAAATAATTTCTAGTGCAAATTATATTGGAGTGCTTTTTTACTTCTGAACAGGCTGCTTTGTCTTACAGAAAGATGTGTGAAACAAGTAGGTGAAACTTAAACTTAGCAGGCTATTAAATATTGCATTAACACACAACATTAGAGCATAAAAATATTTGGATCTTTTGATTTGAGGAATGAACTACATCTGTAGAAGTTATTGGAATCAAATACTGACTGTATCTGCAAACCATTGGGGTTTAGTTCTTTAGGAGTGAACTGAAAAGGCTAGATTGCATCAAGATTTAACTTTCAGTTTAATCTTAGTCATACTTGCTGTCACTTATGCATGGCTTTTGTGAGAATGTCTATTCTTATAATAGATCCTCACTTATTTTTGTATTCTTAGAGAAACAAGGCTTTGCTTTTTCATGTAAATATAACCCATTTCCTCTGTGTGCTGTGTGTGCAGAGGTTGGAGGGTTTTGTTTTCTGTGTATAAGTTGGGTCACTAGGTGTCAGTGTTATCAAACACATCCTTTGTTTGAGGGCCACTCACTTCCAGTCTGTTTCCCTCAGGTAATTGATTAGATTGTTAGAAAATCAGTAAAAGGCTGAGAGGCAGATGGTATCTGAACATGAGAATTTCTTGTTCTTGAGTTAGGGAAGCCAAGGAACGATTTGCTTGGGTGAGGTTCAGTGTTGCATGCGCTTTTCCTGGTTGTAATATGACATGGTTCTTTGTGTCTTCTCACATGAGGCTACCAGCAAGCAAAGATGGTGTTTCTACTGGKGACTAATGCTAGCTTTAGCTTCTGTTGTGTTCCTGTAATTACATCAAGCATAATAAATGTCAAATCTGTATAGGGTTAGAGAGCATTTTTGAGCTGTGAAGGCATTCTAGTTCTAATAATTCCATCTCAGACTCTCACCATGTTTTTCTTGGGAATAGCTTRCTTTAGTCTGAATTCTCATTCTTAGCTTTGCAAAATTCCCTGCTATTTCAGGTGATGTGTGTCTAGTCCTGTAGAAACTGTGTCAATAGCGTACTGCATTCTTCATGGAGCAGGACATCTTTCTTCCTGTTCTCAGGTCTTTACTACCCAACTCGTACCCACCTTTCAAGTATTCTGAGACTCTTGACATCCTTACTTGATATAAGGTGTGCAGATGCCTTCCCTATGCTGTTTCTGCAGTCTTTCTTCTCAGCAGATCTGTACTGGCAGAAGCTTTTACATTTGGATGTACTAAAGCTGTATTGGCTATAAAATCATTTCCTGCTTTCCAAAAGCAAAAGATTTACTTGTGTGTGCATTTTTTTCTAACATCTTCTAAAATGCTATTCAAATTTTAAGAAAATAAACTGGGCAAAAGCTGAAATTGGAAAATAATAAGAGACTAGAGATGTTCTGTTTGTCTTAGTTGATTTACATTATATACCAAAACAGTTGCTTTATGGTTTAGGATGTTGTTTTCCTGAGTAGTATTTTTACCTGGTTTTGAGATGAATATTCCGTTGAGTATCAATAGAATGTACTGCAGAATCTGCAGAGTGAGTTTTGACAAGTTGACATATCTGTCAGCTATAAAAAGCATTCTGAGTTGCTTCCTGTTTGGGAAAGAAAATGATCCTATGAAAAGATCAGTGTTCAGTGTAATTATTTTGGAAAATGCACAGACCTAGATTGGAATTGGAGCTCTTCAGAATTTAAGGGATTCTTTTTTTCTTTGAGGTTTGGGGAATGATCCACCTTTAATTGATAATATTTTATATGCTCTAGTAGATTAAGAAAATAATCAAAGCCCTGATGGTAAAATGTTGAGTCATAACATCTTGTTTGGAGAAAAACCATAATTCAAAAGCAATAGTCAGTAGTTTTCTGCTTCTGCCCTTGTTTCTTAGACGTGAGACATGAAGTGCAACATAGCAATGTAATTTCGCAGTGCTGAAGTTTTCAGGACAGATGAGAGATTACAACTTCGTCTTTTAAAGGATATTTAAAATGATCCACGTTGATTCTAATTTCTAAGTATGGAACAAACCTCTATGAGTGGTGGAGGTAAACAAGAGACAAAAATGTCGGGAGTGTTGATTTAAGTCATGTTTTTTAAGTTACAGTTTTCAAAATGAGATAGAAACTCTTGCATTTTCAGATAGCAAGCAGATTGCTGACAGAAATGTCTTTTTAAAATGGGCAATGAGCCTACGAATTATATTCTGGCTTTCTTTAAAAAAAAAAAAAGAAGTTGTTAGCATGTATTGGCTAAACTTCTCATAGCTTTCTGAGTCTGATTTTGTGAATAGGCTGAGCAGATGTAGTGTGAGCTGATGCAGAACTAGTCAGAGTGTCTACCTCCTTTGGTTACTTGGGTCGTTGTAAGGGAGGAAGGTGGGAATTTTTTGGAGCAGGAGGWTCTTCACCCTTAGCGGTGCTCATAGTGCTAACAATGCCTTTGGGATGCCTGTAATAGTGCTGGCTGTAACTCAAAGATGTTCAGTTTCTGCTGAGGTGTTTCTAGCAATATGACAATCCAAGAGTTGACAATGGAAGCTTAGTGCATGCACACACACAAAAAGAGTATCCCCTGGTAAAATGGTATTAATTTAAGGATTAGTTATTTGATTTTCATTTTGTGCCCTCAGGCCAGTTGTAGATCAAAGGACTTTAAATTATGTGAAACTGTTGAATCATTTAGGGATTACTTCCTGATCATGGTTATAGGCAAAGATGTTTTAAAGGGTCACCAAAAAAAATGAAGTTAGAAGCTGCATCAAATAAACTTAGGAGGCACCCAGGGATTTACTTTAATATGGGAAATAATGTTTCCAGGAGATGGAGCAGACCCCTTATCTGTCTTGCTGCAGAGCATGATCATCAGTACTGTAGCTGTCTTCATGGTCATACAGGTCATTTTGCATTTTAGAATTCTTAATTTTGGAAAGAGGATTTGCTTCTACAGTCAAGCAGGACTTCTCTTTGTTTGAATGTTTTTTTAAGATGCCATTATGTTAAGCATATCTGTTTATAAAATTACTGTATTTCAGAAATTGGGGCCAAATTTTCAGAAAAGATTATTACCTATAAACTGTTAGAGAGCTTTGTTGTGCAACAAACTCTTTAAGAAGGATGCTGAAAATTGAGGGAGCTCAGAGTAGAGGTGGATTATTTGTTGTCAAGAAAACGTGCATTATGGTGAGAAACTTAAGGAGCTCAAATTCTGTAGCTTCCCAGGAAAAAWTTATGGCTTAGAAATATCACAGATAGAAGTAGTCAACTAAGTATTCATTCTAGTACAAAGAAGCGCTGAAGACCAGAAAAGATGGACCAGAAAAGACTAGAAAGACCAGATGAAAAAGAAAAGTTGGACCAGAAAAGACGAGAAAGAAGATGAACAATTTATTTTGGACATTTAGCTGTTGAGATGGTTTGGTTAAGAGGTGCAGTGTATTTACAGCCTTATTCTTTGTATACGATGTCTGTAGAAGACAAGCAGTAACAGAGGTGCAAATTAAAGGGCAGAAATTGCTGAGGAATTTTTTAGCGCTTGTTCTAGTCAACAAAGGTGACTAATTTTTCAGAATTATTTTTCTAGCTTTAAAAGTGATAGAACTGTTAATTGTGTATTTGAGGGTTAAAGGAAGAATTATGCATTCTGAATTGCCAGTCTGGATTAATAAATGGGTGAGTTTACTTGCTTTGTACTTCCAACTTGTCTCTGCAGGGCTGCACATGATAGAATTCTGGTTTAAGAATTTTCAAATAAATCCTAAAGGGTTAAGTATTTAACTCCAGAGTAATTTTAAGGAGATGTAGGCACTTGATTCCCATAGGCGTCTTGGAAAATCCCTTTTTTTCTTTGTTTTGTTGATATTTAGTCATATGGAAAATAAATTGTATTATTTATGTTTCCATAATTCTAACTCTTCTCTCGGTGTAAGATCAACCATCAATAGTGTTGGTTTGTAATTAGAAATCTAATCAATTTATGCATTCATTTAGAAAGTGAACAACAAATCAGTCTGAGTAGTGAAGAAAGTATAAAATAATGATAGTTCTATTTTCAGCACCCAAGGACTCTTAATAGGTTTGTAAGYGTAGGCTTGTCATGCCTTCTACATCCAGGACGTTCATATGCTTTGCTAGTGGGTGAAGAACTTTTCACTCTTGCTGCCTGCCCAAGGTGCTGGTGTTGTCCTATGTACAGTCTGTGTTATGCATTCAGGGTAGAGGCCAGGGAGGAGTTTTTGCATCTCATCAACTTTTTATGCTACTTAACTTTACAACTCAAGTCTTCAATCTTTGTCTTTCTATAGTGCTCATCTTGCATGATTTTAAGCTATAAGTAAATCTCCAGGCCCTCATTTCTTTTATGCATGTATGGAAGCCAGACCTTTGAAAGTTGTCTCCTCAATTTAAAAGAAGGAAAAAGCAAATGACAAAGTCAAGAGAAAAGTGTGAGGTAGCAGAGATTTTTTTGAAGTGATTCTGTTTTGTAGTAATGACAAATGGCTTATGCAGGATGCTTATTTGGATGGCTTGTGCAGAGTTGTGTAAGTTTGGTCAAATTTGCACCTGAAATGCCTGAGACTTGTCCTGCATTTAGTACTAAAATGCTCTTCAATGCTAATAGCTTCAGAATCCAACTTTCATGGAAGTCAATGTGATGAGGGATAACAGCAAGTTGATAATAGTAGATGTTTAGTGTTATTATGAATGTAAATTATGATTTGAAAAGGATATTAACATTCCTGTTAAAAATAAAGAGTAGATGAGGTTCCCCTTTTGGACAAGTAAACTTGTATCAAAGATTGGAAGAGGAACCTTTCATACAGCTGTGGAAGGTGGATGAAACTTAAGTAAACAGGTGATTTTTTACTTTTCCAAGTACACAAGGGCGGGGGGCAGAGAGAGAKAGAGAGAATGAGAGATACAGCTGTGGAAGGTGGATGCTGGATGAAACTTAAGTAAACAGGTGATTTTTTACTTTTCCAAGTACACGGGGAGGGGGGAAGAGAGAGAGAGAGAAGATTATTTCTTACAAGAAATAATCCTTTCTTCCTTTCATGTAACCTGTGGCAGATATAAATATTATATAAAATGCGAAGACTTGAATTATCATGTGAAGTGACCATGGCAGAAAGCCCAAAAACATAATCTTGTGATTGATACTGGGAAGGAAATGAAACAGAGAGGGAGTTCAGAAACACTGTTATATTTTTCATGAATAAATGCAGTGTTGCTGTAATGGGATTGAGACAGATGTGTTGGTTTTAAATAATCTGCTTCTCACTGTCTTGAGAAAACAAAATGGGGCTTTGCGGTGCTCAGTAAGGAAGTATTTTATTTCTTTAATAGCTCATGGGTGTTAAAATGCAGTCCCATGTTTTGGCTTTAACAATAGTGTGAGTTTGAAGTGATCAAGGTACAGAGCTGCAGAGAGCTGTGATATTAAAGCACAAAAGGTGCTACTTATTTCATGAGACAGGTTAAAGATCATCCTATCCAATCTCTAGTGCAGGTCCAAATGTGGCAAGTGTCTGTGTGCAGAGCTGAGGTGGGTCTTTCACCCTTGCCATTGCTGGGATATCTTCAGCTGTTTGAAAGATGACTTATTTGTGTACTTGTGACCTGAGCAAATATTCAGAATACAAAGCATGGCTGGGCTTAGTCTGCAGTCCACACTTCCAGGACTAGAAAGAACCTGGCAATTCCTCTGCTGAAATGAAATGCTGGGAAGGGAACATAAAAGCAAGCCAGAAACAGCTGACATCCAGGTGAGCTGGTTCAGAGGTTGCAGAGGTTGATGCAAAGGTTGCAGAGGTCGATGCAAAATACAAGGGATAGAAGGAAGTCTTGTAGAGATACCATGCAGCCACATAGTAGTTGAGAGGTGTAATCATTTGACATTTTGCCTTATTTTTTTCAACTGAGCCTTAGAAACACTGCAGCCTCTACCTACCAAGTGGGTTGGGAAAACTCATCATGTCCGTGAAAGACACAAAAGTCGGTCCTGTATCAGCATGATCTTTCATTGGCTAATGTGTGTTACTTGAATCTGGACCCTTGCTTAGAGGTGTGTTTCTGTGAAAGCTTGTTGGAAAAGTTTCTCAGGCTTGGAATGACATTTGTTAAGGAGAGAGGGGAGATATTCAGGCCAGTACACTGCCTGTCAGCCCCTAAACTTGTGGGAGATTTCAAATCTGACATCTAACTGAACCTGAATTTCTCACTCCTAAGTGAGCCTTAGGCTGAAGCAGATCCTTTTCTGGCTGCTTCTAGTGTTAGGGCATTGTATTTTGAAGGGCCATCTTCTGAACTGTCCCTGATCTGCTCACCAGATCTGCCGAAGTACAGCAGGACTGATAGTCTAGTAGCTTTCTCTGCAGTGAGTGTAACGGTTGTCAYGTGTCTCAGGTCTGATCAGATTTTTCCTTAAACATGAGAGATGCCTATGGCTATCCTGTGCATGCAGCTGTCGTAAGTCATCATCACCATTTTCCTAGATCTGACTTTGTGGCTGATTATACTTAAGAAGAAACTTAAATATTAAAGGAGAAAGGGGAAGGTGGGAAAGAAATTCTCAAGGTTTTGAAAACAGTGAGGTGGGAAAAAAAAAACCCTTCTCCTTTCAATGGAAACAGTCTATCTAGAGCTTTCAAAGAAAATAAATTCAGAACTTTTTGGTGAATATCTTGAGACACCTAAATTAGTAGTTATCTTTGAGAATAATTTRTATTGTTTGATTAAGCCTGAACATTTTGTATGCCCTTGTTCGGAATAAGATTTAAACTAGTTAACCTGAGAGCGGAAGGTGCACTTTGCTCATGTCCTCTAGAAGAGTTCTTCCTCCCAGGCAGAACCGTGTGTAGACACTTTCAGTTCTGACTGCTGTTGTATTTCGTAGGGAACTTGTGTGTCCTTTTATGTCATTGATTCACATGGATTCTTGTTTCTGCTCCTTAAGATGACTCCTTAAAGCAGTAATTTCTGTGAGCACCATATGTATGTCCATGGAGAATTACTTTCTCAACTCCATATGATGACATTAATTTTATCACCAGTTGACTTTGAAGAAACAGTTCTCTCTTCTGATACTATGAGGAGAAATYGAGAATTTCTTTTCTTTCTTTCTTTCTTGTGGTAGAAGAGAAATTGAAAATGCTACTGAGTGTTTCTTTATGTTGTTTTTTTAGATAAATTATTAAATTAGGTATTAGTTTTAGTCAGTGAAAGCATCATGAATCCTTATCTTGGTGATAGGAGATGTTTTATGGTGCCTTCAACTAAAGGGTAAAATACTACTCTTACACTCCAAGTAAGATCATGGAAATTTCTTTCTAAGGCTGTAAATACACCCTATTGCTGCAAATATGCCTTAATGTTGATGACAGATACTTTAATACTGAGTTGGCAAAGAGGAGATGACAAATACCTTCATTGTATTGTTGTTTTCATTTAATTCTGTGGAAATTAATGGATGGGAATGTCCAATAGAATGTGACCATTTACTGTGTTGTCTTGCTGAAGTAGGTTTCAGAGCTTCCATTAACGAAGACAAGTGTTAATGTGGGCMCACATTGCGCAGTATAATCTGATACACTTTTTCATTTTTCATTATGTTTATATATAGTGGCTGCAGTTTTAGTTCAGGTGTTGTGGATTCTCAAACTTTGGGTTTTTTCATGGCAAAGGTTTTTTTTCTTAGCATCTCTTTTTTTTTAAAAAAAATGGGTGTATCTTTTCTAATTTAGATGTTGCCCCTGTTCGTGCCCTCGGACTTACCATCTGATTTCAAAATGGTACAAACTCTGAGCCCTGTGCTAGGGAATAAGTAGTGAAGCCTGCTATACTAATCCAGAAAAAAAGAGGCAGTTTACGTGTAGATTATCTCCAGGGTGGCAGAAATAAATGTCAGTGCTTTTTGGTCAGTGTTTAATTCTGGAGAATGATCTCTGTTTTAGTGAAATGAGTTCAAACACAAACACTAAATTTCATCTCTTAAAGCTAGTGAAAATATTCTACGCGAGTTACAAGGCAAAAGGGAACATAAAGAAAGGACAAGAATGTAATAAAATTCTAGACGTTTCAAGAGTCAGCAAGATAAATTAACATTTTGTTTAATATATATGGATATAGACTGGAATGTTGTCTGATCAAAGAGCAGCTCTCTTGATAAAACAGATGTAAATTTCAGAGGAAATGCTTTTTGATGTAGAATATATGTAGTAAAACAGGGCTCACTGGGGAATAGATACCCATAACAGAGAATTGCCAGTTTAATGTGAGACATATTTCATCATTAAATTAACATACACTGTTTATTAACCTGGTGAAAATAAATAATTGTAAAATGAAATTGTTTACTTTGGGCAAATTCATCAAAAATACTAAAACTAATTATCCTATGGTAAAGTCTGCAGTGAATATAGTTTTTTTCAGAGTACTGTATTCTCCTCTTATTTTTCCTATACTGTCCCCTCAAAGGAAAAAGAATATAAAAAACCCTAAGCTTTATTTATTTATTTATTTTATTCCCCCACTTTTTCTTTACTGGTAATAGCTTGGCTGCATGTACAGCATAGGTCAGGTATGATGATGGATTCCAGAATCACTGGTATAGCTGAACATGGATTTTCACTTGAATCGTTTGTCTTCCTCTCTATAGTGGCTTAACAAATGGCATGATGAGCTAAATGGTSCTCTCTTGAACTAATAGCTCCAGGGTAAGACAGGACCATGTCTTACATTTCAATATAGTTGGTAGAGTTCAGTAAACTAAATAAGTAATAAAGTGATGTATGCTCAAGAGCTAATCCTTCAACTGCCTTTATTTCTATAAGGCCTTCCTTATATGAGTTAGTGTGCTCACTGATGAAAGCCCACAAGGGATCTGGTTTAATTGCATCCAAATGTTTCCATTAGTTTCACCATATGGATCTCAGAAGAGCTGCCTAAATACAGTTTTGTCCACAGTGCATTAGCATTGATACTGCAGGCACTTTTATATAAATCCCATTCCCTTCTCCATGAACTTGACATTYCCCCTTTAGGGAAAACAAAGCACGAATAAGGACCAGCCCTGCTTTGTCAGACTGTTGTGGAGCTTGGGAATGCTGGAGGTGCCTTTGCCTTACAAACCCAGCACCGAAGGTCTTGCTGCAGTGAGTGGCAAGGGCTGCTGCTGCCCAAGGTGTCAGGTGGACCCTGGCTTTTGTTCAGCGTGAGGAAGTGGCGGTGGGTGGAGCACTCGTGTCTCCTCTTACTTTGAGCATTTAGCATCTGTGAAACAGCTCCATGCAGAGCTTTCTGCATATATTTGAAGACCTGAACTGGCAGTAAGCTGTTGGATCTAATACTGGGTTTAGTAAGGCAGGAGTGCTGTTCTCACTCCATTTTTACCCTTTATGTGCCTAAGAAAGATGGAAACATAGGAAATTGCTGGAAGGAGAAAGGAGTTGCATGCAAAAACTGATATTTTTCAATTTTATTTTTTTTTGTTCCTTGTGTTTTAAATGAATATATGCATTTCACCACTGCTTCCTACAGCTGAGTTCACTAATTCTTATATTTCATCAGGAATGAAACTGAGCAGCAACTAGAGATAGAAATCTGTGCTGTCAGTGCAATGCAAGGAGGTGAGGATGTGATTTACCATAATCRGTCATATTCTGACACCCTAAGAGTCAGAACAGGGATTTCATGGGAGTGCTCATAGTTGACATGTACACAGGGGATGACTTTTATTTATTTTTTTTTTTCCAGACTACTGTGTTGATAGCTAACCTCCTTCTGCATTTCCTAGACTTCTAAAGCTATTGGCCATGCCCTATCCTTAACACCCTTTCTGAAAGTAAGTTGTAACATTAAAATAAGCTGCTAGGTTGCCAAGWCAGTTGCTCAAAAAAAGAAGAAATGCCAGCTTTCTTTTTGCCTAAGAGACATAAACTTTTTCCTTATGCATGTCCAGGCTCCACACACAGTGAGATGAAGAAGTTGTACGTTGTATCATGTCTTGGCCACTTTCAGTATCCCCATCTAAACTCTTAACTTTTGTCACTGGACTCATTTTTTACACCTGCAGCTTCTTGTTATCAAACACTCTTTATAACAGAGAAACTGTCGTAATTTAAAAGAAAAAAAAAAATATGGTGCCCATTAAGAGTAAGTCCACATGTTAACCAAATGTCTGTGTCGCGTATGAAATTTGTGGATATATTTGGAGACAATAAAAGAGAGCAGTGGTTTGAGGAAATATCTGAGCTGTGGGGATATTTCAAGTTTATAAAACATATTCTGCTTAATGGAAGTTTGCATAAGTAGAAGTATATTTTTAGTACATATCTGTATTGAGGAGATGATCAAGCATGATAAAAGGTGCACTTTGCAGAAGATCTTTTTTTATAGTGTCATGCCTGCTTCCCATTAATACTTTTTTTTTTCTTTTTAAATCTATTGTCTCTGCAAATCAATAGCAATAGATCTTTACAACCCAAGTAGTCTGTGAAGACTTTAGAGAATTACCATCTGAGCTTATCTTCTCATTGACTTGGATACTGAGTTTCTATATTTTACATTCTGGCCTTATTTATACTGGTTTAAATCTGAAGCAGTTTAAAGAACCTAATAGCGTTATAAACTTAAACCTGTATAGCCAAGGTAAGAATCTGTTCTAATTGGACTGGGACAATTTCAGTAAATTAAATGTTTTAAAACTAAATTGGCTACATCTTTCTTTGAATCCTGGCTTTGATCTCAACTTGCACATAACTCATGTGAATTATACTCAGAATGGACATTAAGAAGACACAACAGTATTGCTATTACTGTATAATTCACTTYGAGATAATGGAAAAAACTTACTTAAAAATTGTCTTTTGTGGCAGGGATAGGTTTATTGCACACCTATTTTCTATCCAGAGAATATAGAGTGAAAGGAGTGTGGTGGGCTTTTTTTTAAATTTTTTGTTTTGTTTTGCCTGTTGTAATTATGTTTCCTTCCTGAATAGTTTTCTGTCAATGAGAGGAAAAAAACATTCTGCCTTTACATGGGTCCAAAGAAATAATACAATCAGGAGGGCTCTATAATAATTTCCCATGTTTTAGCTCTGATAAAAATTTTTCAAGGCATTTTACCACCTTTGAGAGAAAAGTAATAAGCAGGAGATATCAAGCAATCTTTTTACTTGTTTGTACTGTCTTCCTTTCTCAGAAATAACGTTTCTCCTGAAATTCTGTAGTAATTTCCATTAACACTTAGTCCTTCAAGACTAGATTTGACCAATACACTGTTGTGAACCACTCTTCTTTCAGATTGGCCAAGCCTGAGTCAAAATCCTCTCTATTTCTGCACAGAAGGGTAGAAATCTCTTTTTTCCCATGTTCAAGGCTGACTTTGCTGTCCGGAGCAAAAGTCTGGGCCTCAGTGACTTATCTTGCTGTGTGATCCAGAGTTTTTGGGAAGGCCCCAAGCACAGACTGGTTCTGTCTGGAATAAATGCTTGTGCTTTACATGCCCATCTGTGGAAGAGCATTGGGAGAATTCTGGTAACTTAGAGCGGTTCTGTAGCTCTGTTCATTATTAGCTTCTTAGTCTTTGCTTTGTGGGGGCTTAGCCTTCCTACAGAATGTTGATAATGACAAAGTCTGGAGTCCTGTTAGGTGCCTGGGATTTATTTTCCCAAAGAAATAGCTATGGGTGGCAAGTGTGTGTAGCAGGGAGAGTGTTTTGGGAAATGCATTTCAGGGGGAACTTCGGAGGGAAAAAGCTGAAGCTCTTTCAAGCCTAGAGATCAGTTAATATTTTAGGGGATACCCAGAAGTTTTTATCCTCAGAATCCCAGAAGGGTCTGCAGGACACAAAACTACTTCTGTTGTGCTTAGGGTATATTTCCTTTTTTTTCTCTACAGTTACTTTACTTCTGTAAAATAATGACATAATACAGTGTTCAGTATCTTTTAGCATTTTCCCTGTGTTGTTCTACCCAGGCAGCAAGATATGTTCTATTGACATACTGAATGCAATATAGCTTCWATTCATTAGTGGAATAAATTTTGTCTCAAAAGGGGATGAGCAAGGTCAAACATATATGTGTTCAAAAACCATCGGTCAGGTTAAGCATAAATGAGGTTTCCTGTAGTTAAAACTACATCTCAGGTTGCTATCATGAATTTGCATGCAAAACTTAGTATTATTTGTCAGATTCGGAATGCTGGTGATGGATCACGAGCTAGTCGGGAATCACTGGCAGCAAATGAGTGTTAAGCTCCTCTCCCCAAACCTGCTCGTGCTCTATTTGTGCCAGACAGTTTTCAGTCTGGAGCTCTGCCAGTAGCCAAGGTCCCTGCAGTCAGAAGCTTTCTGCATTCTCTTTGGAAATCATATCTTCWTTTATCATATGTTTAGATAAGATCCTTGGGGTAAAGATCCTGACTGATGCTGTGTTCTGTACAATACCAGAAGCTTGAAAATAACTACCTTTTGAAAATCTGTATCCTAATGCCATGGTCTGTGTGTGTCAACAGGCTGTGAACCTGCTGATTGTTTGGGTTTTTCTGGGCTTGCCCTGACCTCAGAGAATGCTTTTTTCACACATTGGCCTTTTATTATGGGAGAAGTGTCATAGCTGTCTTGATTTGAGCCATTGAATTCTGTTTCGCTTTAAAAATGAAAAGATGTTTTTCTGCTTTTTTTCTTGAGGCATCCAGTTTCCCCACAATGTTTCCACTTTCCAGTTCAAGCTTGCATCCTAAGGTTCTGAAGGTTTCAGTTTACTATCGGTTTGCTAATGTTAGCCGAGGAAAACTTTGCTAACGAGGTCCTAAACTAGATGACAGCGGTCAGGGATGAACATGAAGAGGTKCAGGCCATCACARCGCTGTGATGGCCTGCARCGTGCTTGGGGAGAGTATGCCCTAGCCCCAAGCCAAGTGCCCTACCTGGCTATGAGTTCWCTTTGTAGGGGAGCTATCCTTAACATAAAGGTACAATTTTATATAGCTTGCATACAGTATGCATCATTTGTGACTATGACTTCTGATTTTTACCCCTTGAAAAAGACTGATTCTGTTTGCAAACAGGGTTTCAATGAGCTCACAGAGCTTGGTTACAAGCAGACTGCTGGTGCTACCTTTTCTCCATTTACCAGTCTGTTGCTGGGCAAGCTAAAGCTTTGCCAGTAATGTCTCAAGCAAATCTGATTTCTGTTGCTGTTGAACTACTCATAACACGCACACCCACATGATGGAGAAAAAACACATTAAAGAAAAAAGGATACTAGCTAGCATGAGTCTTCCTGCCTCCACTGTGAGCACCAGCTATTACATGTTAGTCTTTCCTTCCAGTAAATCACTGCAGTGARAGCTGTAAGGAAATGAAATACAACAAGGTTCCATCTTATTTTTTGTATGAATGTGGTCTTGCTGAAATTAATGTTCTGGCTGCTGAGTGAGGAAAAACAATCACAAGCCTAGATGTCTGTGAAGACAAATGGAAATATATTACACTGCAAAAAGTACATCCTAAAAAATTTACCCTCTTTGGAGAGTTAATACTTGAGCACATAAACTCTCAGGTGATCTAGTGACCCTGAAATAAGCCAACATTTTTTTCAATAGAGAACTGAAAGTACTTTTTTTCTTCTACGCAGTTATTGGTAGTTGCAGAGTTGGTCAGTTATTTAGTGYTAGAGTAATTAGAGAGGAGAAAAATGTTCCTTACGTAAAATAAGAGCTTTTCCTCCTCTGTGGAACTGCATTTCAAGGACATTAGGTTGACTAACGCAGAGGTATTTCATGTCTTAGATTGGGACATTCAATTCAGCTAAAGATATAATCTGGGAGGAGTATTTGTTTTAATGAAGATGAAGTATACATAGTATCTTCTAGTTTTCTTCCTTTACTTTTTTGTCCCAAAATGCTCCAAATTTTAAGGTATCCTGCTGCTGCCTAGGAATATATAGGAAATTTCTTTAGGTTACTGAACAAGGAACACAAAATACATATTGCTCAGATTAATTTGGTGATGAGGAGCATAGGAATGAGGCTTGTTTCAGGAAGAGGCAAATCCGAAATAGAAGAGGGAATTCCCCCTTCCACTCCCCGCCACATCATGGAGTGCACAGTAATTGTACCCTATTGAGTGCAGTAATTGTACCAGTAATTGAGTGCAGTAACAATCCCCATTACAAAAACTGAGATGAACAAGAGAAGAAACCATCTGCCTTTTGAAGACTAGATCAGCTAAAGGAAGAGAAATGATATCCCAACACACATTGCTGATTGGAACGTGCCAATGTATTCTGCTTAAAGRCTTTATGGACAGAGGTAAATTTGCCCCAGCTGACTCAGTGCTGGTGCATTTGCAGTGTGAATAAGCTACCAATTACAACCAAGTGCTGCAGCATTTGGTAATTAGCTTTTGGTTTATGATAATGAGCTATACTCTACTGTATAAATGTCAATATTTAATGACATTTATGTAGATTGTAGTTTCTAACCCAAATATATGTACTGGGGGGAAAAAAGACGAAAAGCAAATGAGAGAGATGCTTGTGCCCTGGAAATGTTTCAGCTTTCCCTGTGGTCCTGGTTACCTCTTGGATGCTTATCTGCATCAGCTTCACCTGCCAGCAAGCATGACCCCTGCTTGAAGCACCCACTCCCCTCYGGTGTTTTCTTCCCGGGCTAGCCACGGTCAGGCCTTTCTGGTGGCAGTTTGGGGTGTTGCTCCCAGAGCGCTGCAACGTCCCTGCGTTTCTGGCTTGGCTACGTGAGGATCCTGGGGCACGAATGCTGCCCTGCACATCATTTGTGTGAGAGGGTAAGCGCCCGGGGCACCTCACGGGGTCCTTGTTCAGGAGAACATAGAGAAAAGGAACTTTTTTCTCTATGCAACTTCCATGTTGCATTTACTTCTAAGATTTAATATTGCATTGATTTTTTCTTTTCCTCTGATGCTGTTTCTGTGGAGCTGCAATGATTAAAARCATTTGTGGGTTTGGCTTACCCTGTGCTCTGCAGAAAAGTGTATTGGTCTGATGGTTACTTGCAGTGAACCTTAAATTTATTGAACAAAATGTTCTTGTTGCCCTTGATGTAATGTAGGAAACACTCTTGTTTTTTTCCAAATCAATATTACTATTTAAATCTGAATGGTGTCTACTTGGGGACCYGCTTTTAATTTGTGTAGGTGGATGATCTGGAAGTGATCACGTTTGTGTATGTTAAGGCTGTACTGTCTACTCRGTGGAAGTGGCAGAAAAGGGACATTTTTGCATATGTGGAAAAAAAAAAACCCATAAGGGAGTGGGGTATATGCTAAATGCAAGGTAAATCTTTTACTCTAGCCAGCTACTTGCAAGAAAGTAATTGTGCCTTCATTTGCACCAGAGCTGTGAGAAGCCTGAAGGTTGTAATAGTGCTACTTCTTGATACTGAATTTAGCTGTCAGATTTTAAACCATGTGAGACACCTTATTTTTCATACTTACCTCACAGCATGTGCAGACTGAAGTATGTCTGTGTCCTAGGACTGGATGACCAAATATTTGCAGAAGTTCTCTGTGTGTTCAGATTTTGTATATTCACTTTCCTCACTTTACAGTTCATATGTTTCTTCTAGCATTTTCCAATAATAGAAAATGGTTATATTGGGGTTTCTGTATTACTAAAAAGACTGCAGGCATGCAAAATCCTCTCCCATGTCCCTACTGAGGTTAAACTGCTACTGTATTTTTCTATATGTGGTTGGGGTTATGTTCTTGCCTTGTGAGGTTTCAGTCCCCTCCCTGGTGGTCCTTGCTACCCTTCCAATGAATGCAGCAGGATGTCTGTAAGCAGCAGAGCTGGGGAGAGGCTGGAGAGAACAAGAWGATGGGGAAAAAAAGAAAAAAAGATTTAGCCAAGGCTGCTGTTGTGCATACTGGCTGTTGTGTGTGGTTAGAGGAGCATTTGGGCTTTAGAAAAGAAGGGAGCAGACTTTTTAATTTGGTGACTGATCTGTTAAAATAATATCCCAGGGTAACATGTACTTTATCACCGAAATAGGTCACCTTCAGCATTTTTCAAGGATTGCTGGAGGGATTGCTGTTTGAGCAGCTTTTCCCCATTTCAACCATCTGCACTGACTCCTCTRGAAGCTCTTTAGGCTTTGCAAGAAAATGGCTCTATAAACTCTAAAAACTCTATAAAATAGTCATGTACACATAATCTAAGTTACATCAGTAGCATCTTTAGTGCTTAAAAAAAAAAAGTGCCTCACCATTCAGTTGCTATGTTTAGTGTTGACAAGAGATGGCAAATGGTTTCAGAGCAACCGCTTATTGGAAAGCTGAGCAACTGCTCTCTGCACTGGAGCTGATCGGCAGTTAAAATGCCACCTATGAGTTAATTTAAAAAGGCAACACCTATTGAGGGATGAGGAATAAGCACAGAATTGCAGACCAAGTCCCATTTTGTGATTGACTTGAGAAATTGTTTCATAACTAATTATGGAGGTGGTGCACCAGATTGATAGTATTATCAAATAAAATCTCAGCTTTCATTTAAACTTAAAAATTAGTTATATGAGTCAATGAATATTGATGGGTAATCAATATGTAATTATAAGAAATAAGATTTGTAGGTACCTATTAAATCTGGTTAGTTGATGTATTTAATTTGTATGCTATTTAAAATATTTTGCCTCTTTGCTCTTCCCAGCAGTGTAAAGGACTGAGTGGACCATGTGGACCTATATGGAATACATTGCATAGGAAATCACAATTTTGGAGATGTGAAGTTGTATTTTGTTTCCTTGTCTAARCAGAAGTTGCATTTCAAATGGCATCTTGACCTTGTGAAGGTTGTACTTTTTGAGTATAACCTTCTCAAGGCTAGTAATAAGATCGGTAAGATCTGTAGAAGTTCATCTGTGGTTGTATGTTGGCAGCAGTAGCACTAACCTATTTTGTATTTCACCCCATGAAGGGAGCCTGTTGCTGGAAGGAGGTCAGCAATGACCGGAGCTCCAGGAAGGGCTGCTGTTTCACGCCACACTCCTCATTTCCTGTTTCCYCTTCTGCTGGTCTGCGGGTGCTTCTTGCTCAGCTCGCTGCCACTCAGCCTTCCTGGGCGCCGTGCGCGGCGCCTGAACGGCAGCCTCGAGTCTGCTGGGGACTCCCGGCCGCTGCCCTGCCTGCGACTTGCTTTGGAGCTGCCCCTGCTCCTTTATTTTTTGCGTTTCAGCCATTTCAAGCTACTGCTAAGTTAAATGAAGCTGGCATAATRCTATGTAATGCTGAAACTAAACTGTAAAAATATAAATCATAGATGTTACTTACAATAAGGAATGGTATGCTAGTCTTGTCCTGAATCCAAGACAATATTCTGATTCAATGGCTTGTGAATTTATTGAATTAGGCTCTTATTCCTTCTAGCTTTTTATGTTCTCTCTCCGCTACACCCCCCTCTCTCCTTTAGCACTTTGTAAAACTGCATCATGTATTTTATTTTTGCATCAATATATTTGCATAATGCTGCCCATGTGCAGTTTCCCTCTAAAACCCACTTCAGTCATTCAGTGCCGGAATTTCTCAGCCAGTCACTCTGCATTAATTCCTGCTCATACTGTCTCCTTTCTCCTCCAAGCCTTTCTGTCATCTGTCATCCACACCTCATTTCTACTTGTTCATTCTAGGGGTATTCACTCATTCATTCTGCTTGCAGAAAGATATTCACTGACTCAGACACAGATACACAGAGCTGCTGCACCCACGCATATACCCACTGCCTTGTTCTTTTTTGTCCACACATGAAAATGAGAGATAGATGATGCTTTTGGGTATATATTTTATTATTTGGGGCATGAAGGATCAGAGTTAGAGCCCTGTAAAAGAGGGAATAGGGAGCACACAGTTCAACTTTACTCTTATGTGATGGGACTCACCAGGCCTGAATATTTTCTTTTGTTTGTTATGTATCTTTCATTAAAATAATATGAGTATTTTAAGATCCTTGTGATTTAAAAGCATTGGAGCTATGGCCAGTTTCTTCACAGTATAGACCTTATTTCTCAGCTGATCTAGCTTGAGGTCTGCCTTCATTTCATTTACAGAAATTGGAGCTTTATAGGTGCTTGTTATAGTCCAAAACCTTCTTTGTGGGTAAAATTTATGTCCTTGAATCACGGTGGAAAAATTTACCTTGCCTTTTCAATACTGGCTCAGCAGACAGCAGATAGCTGATTTTCCTGCAGTACAGGAAACAGGAGGTCTTGGCTGAAAAACAGACTGCAGTCCTTTGGCTGAGGAAACCAATGTCAACAAATMAGTTATGATTTTGTTGTTGTTGTTGTTTTAATAAAAATGTCATAGAGACTAATTAGCATGTTCTTTCCAGTCACATGTCGTTGTGGTAAGCACTCAAGATGTTCATGAGTGATAAAATAAGCTTGGAAAAGTCTGGATAAGGCACAGTTATTTGGACAGGATTTGTATTGCTTTTCATTGTTCCATACTCTTCAAGAATAAAAAAGGTTTTGCAAGTGTGTAGGCTGAATGGGAGCTGTTGGCTGAATGGGCTGTTTGAGGCATATTCATATTTCAGTTCTAGTATATGATTTATAGTCAGGGTCTGAATACCTTTTACAGCTGTGYAGGGCAGGGCCTCGTAGCTGTTGACGGGATGTTTCTGCGTGTTGTTGTACTTGGGAAATGCTCACCATGAAAATGTGAATGGTGGCGTGCTGGAGAAAGCCATTCTGTTTATGAATTTCACTGTCAGTTCCAGTACAGCCCCCGTACGCGCCTGRTGGTGGCATTACAGCTATATGGCATTGCTTAATTATCTCCTGAGATCGTTACCAATATAAATGCTTTGCCACAGCAGTGTCGCTTGGTGTSACTCAGGAATCTGCACTAGTAGCAGGCCCTGAGCCCTTCATGTGCTGCTTGGTCTCTGTGGCATTCAACCACAGTCACCCATTACGGGAAGATAAAGGGAAAGGAGGAGGCAGAAATCACCGGAGCTGATGATGTAAATAACYATTTGACATATATTTTGTGTAATAGCTTGTTGTTCCGGTTAATTATTGATTCTGTGTATTGACTGATACAAATACTGCACTATCCTAATAAGTGTAATATGTCTGTATAAYAAGGGTAGGCACTACATTGAAATATTACGAATTTCTTCCTGTGTTCAGAGGAGTAAGCCGATGCTAAATTAGTCTCTCCATGAGCATCTTTAAAGAGAAATACTGGCATCCTCCTCCTCCTCTACAAAATTAGCATAACCCAATAAATTCTTGTTTCAACATCTGAAGAGAATGTGCATCGTGGCATCTAGCTTCCTTACTGATTATCAGTTTATAGACAAATAGCAGATGTGCCAGAGATGAACTGCTTGCCATATGTCTCTGCGTAAGACCCCAGGCAAAGGTGGTGTTTTCACCAGCACTGCTAGCAAGTGTTCTTAGAGCAGGACTTTGCATGGCAAGGATGTGAACCCAGATGCAGATGGAGTCTCTGGAACTTAAAWTTGATTGCAGACCAGAACTCTGGAGCTGTGGACTGTGTTTTAAGTATTAGATTGATAGATTAGAGAGATAGGATAGGTACAAAGACAGTATTAGGATCAATATCATTTATTTCCTTCCTCACCCTTTATTTTCTTCTGGGTTTGTTCGTTTTTGTTATTTTATGAGTAGCTTTCACAAATGAAGCAATAGCGAAGTGTCCCAATATACTTGAGCCTGGCCTCTCTGCACTCAGTGGGAGGAACCTGGCGGAGTAGCAGCCTACACTTCACTGTAGAGAGGGTGAACAGCTTCATTACGTGGTATGTGTGCAATTGCATCTAGGAGGTCAGCAAGGGAGCTGGCGAAGAGGAGAGATGAAAGCTACTGAAGAGTTCTTTATTCTGGCCTTGGCCCCTTTCTTTGCTTAGTGGAAATGAAATATAAAGATTTCTGTGTGATCCTGCAAAAAGATTCATTAGAAGCACAAAGAGCTAGCCGAGAAGCCCCTAACAATCTTCAAAGAGTTAGAACAAATGACGATTAATTTGAAGGAGGGTGAGTATATTTGCCTGCACAGTTTCATGAGTCTCGCCTGATCCAGAGGGCAATGCACCTCCTCTCCAAGAATCTTTCATATCTTAGAAGAAAAATGACAGATATTTCTGATACGTTTGCAAATGTAAACAGTCAGCAGAGAGGGAGAGAGGAAAGAAGACAATTCTGAAAATAAGGTGATTATGAAAAGAAATAATATAAAAATGATTTGAGTGCTACTGGAGTCCTCAGAAGATAATGCACAAGAAGTATTTTTTAAAAAATTGGAGCAAGCTCTACACATTCTCTCTCTGCTTTTTTCCCTGCTTTGAGTAGCTTTGGTAAGACAACTAGATACTCTAGAAAGCTCTTTATTTGCTCATAGGTCGTGCTTACCTGTCTCACATGTCTTGCAGAGAGTGTTCAGGCTGAGACTTTAACAGATGCTGCAGCGGTCTTCATCCGTGGGGAAGGTTCCCTAGCGTGGCCTGAGGGCTGTCAGGAGTCGTGTCTTCCTGACAGAAGTGTCCCCTTCTCTATCCAGCAACCACTTTCAGGCTTCCTCTATGACATTAATAACGAGGTTAAGTTTAAGCAGCAGGGCTGGTAACTCTCAACACAGGGATATTGAGCCCATGGGTTGCTAGAGAGAAGCTGAGCAGGACTGAGCAGGAAGCTGAGCAATATTTGGTGATTTGCCCCGAGCAATGAGGGACGAGCCCAGTAGCTGCCTCCTCTGGCAGGGCCACGAGGGGATCTGTGCTAGCCTGTGGGCTGACTGCTGGGACACAAATAGGTCTTTGGGAAAGGCTAATGCAGCCTTGGAAATCTCTAGCACAGGTCTGGTATCTTCTGTGGAAACAGTGTCATTTGCCTTCACCCCAGTGTCCTGTATGAGGGTACTTTGTTTTCTATAGGATCTTGTTGAAGTTCRAGCAGAATTGCCTCAGTAAAATGCAAGCCCTGAAAATAGCTACGATGTTACATGAACTGATAAACTGAACCCAAAAAGGAAATGACTTAAGGATGTTTTGTTTAAAATATTGCAATTATATGGCTATGTTTTATGAGCAACTGAAATTCAGTAAATACTTTAGATTTGCACCACTTTTCTGCTGGATTTAATAATCACTATTAATCACCAATAGAAACCTATTATTTGCACTGGCAGAGAAATATAGATAATCTCAGAATTCAGCAGAGAGGCTTAGGTGAAGTACTACACTTAGCCTTCTTTAAAAGCCTCTTTGACTTTATCGTCTTGCTGACCCTGCAAAGTATTTTTTGCAGTAAGTGTGTTCTTCTGCAGTCAGTTCTGTTTCCCTGGTAGGCACAAATTTTGCTYGTTTTCCATGCACAGTTCTGTGGAGGGGCATGGCAATGCCTSGTTTTGGCAGTGCTGTAATGGGTGGCATGCAGCAGTATTTAACTGTTCCTCAGAACACTGAATCCCAGGAGACCACAGCATTTCTCTAGAGGTTCCTAYACCCTGTGGGCACCAAAAGCAGGAAGCTGGCAAGTGTGGTGGTTGGGAGTCATTGTTGAGGTTACGGTTTTGATGCACAAATGCAGTACATTGCAGTGCAGTGGCAACTAGACAAGTAAGAAGCYGGGTAAAGAAGTGTTCAATTTATGAAGTTCTGTGTGACACGTTGTGAGCGGAACTTACCAATAATTGCAGTTTCCCAGATCTATTGCAGGTRCCCTAAAACACAGCTTAGGTGAGTCAGTCCCCAGTGCACTCATCTGCATTCTTCCTGAAGCAGTTCCTGTTCATCTAGTCCTCTTTAGATGTTAGAGACAGGGGACTTGGCTAGCTAAGCACTTAGTCCCACCCATATAAGTTACTCTTTTTTGACCTAGTATTTTTAGCTTTTTGCATATGCCCTCTGAAAGTGTTCTGCTCAGGAGAAAGTGTTCTTCTTGGTTTTATCAGTCTCCTCTGATGCAAAGAGGGTTTGATAGATACAGGAAATGTATGTCCAAACATAACTGAGTGCTCTGGAAAAGTAGCTTTGTAGATAGAACTGAACCATGTCATGTTTAATCTGGTAGAGAAGGGCTCATTTTACACTTAAGAAAAAAAAATCTGCTGCCGATGTTAGCCCTAATGTAGACAAAGTTTCAGGTTATTGGAACAGCACTTTTGCTGTTCTGGTAATTAAACTGGAGAAAAAGGCTTAGGGGACAAAATAGAGGAGAAAAACAAAGATTCTAGTAAAGAACAAGCTCGTATGAGAGCAATTCTTTGGTAGTCAATACCAGAGCTACTGCTAAGGGCTCTGTAGAAACCTCTGTAGTTGCAGAATTCACAAACCTCAAGAAGTCCTCTTGTATTAATACTACAGCAGTCATTTTGCTACAGTAGTATACAGTCACAAGAATGTCACCGTGATTTATTTATGGCTACCACCTTCAGTTTCTCTAGCTTGCCCCTGGAAACACAGAATGATCCAGGTCAGAAGGGACCACAGGAAGGCTCTAGTCCATCCCCTTGCTCAAAGCCAGGCTGAATACAGGGTCAGCCCTGGTTGCTCAGGACTTTATCCAGTTGAATCTTGAAGACCTGCAAGCACAGAGGCTGGACAAGCACTGTGGACATCCTGCTACACTGCTGGGTGGTGCTCATGGGGAAAGAGAGTTTCCTTAGACCCACTTTATAAGTGCTGTTGGCAAGGAATTTGATAGAATGGTATATGCTGGTTTTGGTTCAGGTATACTTCAAGACAGTATCAGAGCAGAGCTCTTTATTCCTTTACATGTGAAAAAAAAAACTTGTGCCTGCAACCTTATATCTTGCTTCTTTGTGTAATTTGTAGCAGCAGCTGACCAAATGATGTAAAATTCAATGGGTTGGTAGAATCAGTGGTCAGACCCTGACATATTGTTATCTAAAGTGGAAGAGGCTTTAATCTTATTTAACAGTTGTTTTGCTGTTGTCTTGGAAGATGAATTCTTTTCCGATACGTCTAATCCACAGTTTTGCTGAGTACAGGAGAGTTGTCTCAGAACTAAGGCAAGCAAATACTTGCTTGATAGGGAAGAAATACCACCTCCTGCCTTGGTTTGTAACTCATGAGAAAAATTTGAAAAATATATAGTGCTTGTTCTTCCCAGTGTAATGTGCTGCCAGCTCTGGGTCTGGAAACTCTTACACAGAAATGTATCATATTATTTTGCTGTGACTCTGCTGTATTTTTGTTGTTTATTGTTTTACTGACATAAGGCAATGCCATGATTAGCAGCGACTACGGTSGGGTTGCCAGGAACAGGGGAGAAGGCGGTTTGCCTGCTTATACACTTATTTCCATTTGATCTTTGCCTTGTATCTCTGGGAAGAGTTTGTTTCTCCGGCAACAGCTGATTCCTTGAGAATTCCTGATTGCAGTCGAGGGGCTATCTATTTCCATGGCCCTTTTTTGGAAGGAGTTTAGTGCTTTTTCCTCAGGGCCGTCCTTGTTTTCAYGTTAGCTGCCCTGGAGCGGCCCTGGGCTGGCATCTTGCCCACGCACAGTCCCATGGATGTGTGCAGGCCACTGCTGTCCCTGCCTCGACCCCCTCATCYGCGTGCAGAGTTGTTGCCAGCACAGCTCTCACCTCATGTCTTGTACTTGTGTGGCCCCTGCCCTGCTTTGCTGCAGAATTCATCTCTGCACATGTTGCCCTGGAAGAGCCCTGCAGCTCACATTTATGTGGTTGAAGGGCTGTTCATGCTGTGCTAGTAAATAACTTGCAGAAATAGCTGAATTTTCCTTATATGAAATTTTGCCCCTTCCAGAATTAAAGTTTTCCTTAGCTGCAGGGAGAGACCTGGAGATGTCTGTGAATTGACAGGTTTCAACTGTACACTGTAGTTCATTACAATATTGCTGACAGTTTCTCTGTGTCACAGAGAAAAATTCAGTTTTGCACAATGTAAAGCATAAAATCATATTTTCATGTCATGCCTATTTTATGTAATCCTGTCATGACATGAAGAACCAGATTCTGCTGCAGCATTAACACAAGAATGAATGGCAATATCCCTGTGCCACACAGTATCATTTAYTGTTACCTTTTAAATAACATTTTTAAAGAAGCAAAAATACAAATTTGAGGTGTAAATAGTTTGTGAACAAGATTTTGGGACAGCTTTGCTCATCATMCTTACATCCAGTGGGCTTCTTACTCTGAGCTGGCCAGTGGTTCATTAAAATGACGTTGTTGAATGATTGTTGAATTTTTATGTTTATATCTATATGTGAATCTCTGGTRTTCAGTGAAAGAGATGGTGCAGGTTGGTGAGGAAGAGATGGTGCCTGTTGACTCATATTGTYAGTATTTGTTGAGACAAATATTGTTTGTTTTCTGTTTTATGTCCGATACTATGAAATGTGTGTTTTCTGGAACATGAACAGTAATTTCCTATAATACCTAAAAAATGTTAACTTCAGTTTAATTTTGTTATCTGTCAACTTCTCTTAGCAGAGAATAAATGGCATATAGCATTAAATGCTCTGGCATATAAATCATAGTATGAGATAGTTATTTAAACCATGTCTTTATGTTACTTTCTGAAACTTGACCAGATATTTATTTTATTATAGATCCTTCTAGAACACTAAAACTGTGCCCAGAAGAACTTTTGGCGTGTCCACTATTGTTCTCTGGGTGGATTGCACCAACACAGCATTGAGACCTTTACACCACAAAGCTACTTTCTAGCATTAAGATTTAAATAGAATGTTGTAGCTGAAATAATCTGAAGATTAAAAACTTGTCCAGGTTGTAGGTGAGCTAATGATTTTATTAGGCCAATATATAATGCTTTTGACAAAAAACACACCGGCTTTTTTTCTCTAGCTCCATTAACTAGTCTAATGAAATGTTTTATCTGCCCATACAATTTCTTCTTGTTTATATGAATTCTCCTTTTTTCCTATTCTTTCTAGCTTTTGAGGGGAAAAAAAATACAGGGAATGTTTCTGCTAGCCCAAAGATGCTAATAGTTGAAGCAGAAACACAAAAAATAATTCTAAAATGTCTAATTTCTTGCTTGTCTTCCTAYCTTACTCTGGTAAAGCAGGGATCACGGTGAGATTTAAGTGCTCCAGTCTAGCCCTGATTTGCTTCTATGGAGGGGAAAGAAACCCTTTGCTGCCACCCGCTTCTAGAGAGGTAGGAGAGCTTAATGAAGCTGGGCCCCATGTGGGGCTGTGCTGGGGGGCTGCGAATCGTTGTGTTTATGTCTGCTTCTCACGGGCCTGATTGCATCCATACCCACACTGTTAATAGCGAGCCCGGCTCTGTTAGTGTAGCTTGGGCCTTGTGGTTTGAGCTGCAAGGAGTCGTGAGTGTCATGGGGCAAGCTGCGAATGTCTTGCGCCGTTCCCGGCGGGCTCTTCCCCATGAGCCTCCTGGCCTAAGCCAGAAACACCTCTGTTTTGCTGTGCTGTGTGGGAAGTCAGGAAAGAGTCCTTGCTCTGAGCTCTAGTRCCCAGTTAGTTACTGCCAGGAAGGTTTGCAGGTGAACTGGGGGACAATCAGTGGTTTTAAATTTCCCAGAAATACTGGGTTTTGGAAGCCAGTGTGCTATGTTTGATGTCTAGAAAAAATGCTGACAGAATTGCTGTGTGAAATTARTGTGTTGTACTGTGCATCTTCATTATGACATTTAATTTAGTGTGGAAAAATACTAAACAAATATATTGTTTCTTGAAGTTCTCATATGATCACCTGATCTGTTAAACAAAAAGTTTATATATTTGGCTATATATATGTATTTATATATATCTTTACCTTTATAAGTTTGTAAGTCTTTAAGTTATTAAGTTTATAGTATTTTTTCACTAAGAATAATTGGAAAATGCTTTCAGAGCAACCCCCTAAACACGATGTCAGCTTTAGCCTGTGGCTGAAAATGGCATGAAGTGGCAGTCCACCTGGGAAAATGGTATTGGAAAGTGCTGCCATAGGAAATCAATAGAGGAATTTCCCAAGAGGGTAGCTGAATACCTCTTGCATGGCTAGCCTTAAGTATTTTAGTGTGCTCTTCACCTGGGCAATAATTTGTTTTCATGTTCCCCATTGATGAAAATACTGTATTAATAAACAAACCCACAGTGTCTCAAGGAGCTGAAGTGTGCAGCTCTTTTTTGAGGTGTCACAAATTTTGCTTCTGGAAAAAAAAAAAAAGAGAACAAAAAGGAAAGTTGTTATTTGTTACTATGAAGATTTTATTAAGGAGCCCTGAGAGAAATCACAATTTGAAGAAGCACTGTGCTTTGCAGGTAAATCAAACAGATGCACTGGGCACTAGGAGGGAGGCATAAGGCAGTGTGCAGGTGTACAAAGCAGCAGGAGGCTTGAACAAGGCAACATTCATCTTCATTCTGAAAAATTCAGTAATAAAAACCAAGAGAACTACATTAATGCCTTTATAATAGGGAAGCCATTATTCGTTACTGAGCTGAGTTACAGTGGATTGGGRTAGATTTCTATAAGAGTAAATCGCTTTTTTTTCCCTCAAGTTGAATATTTATGGAAAAGAAATTACATGCATTTGTTTATAATGGAAATAACAATCATTTTCTTCTAGCTCTGTGGAAGTCTGCTGGATGCTAATAGCTTGCTCATTARAGCATTCCTCATACGAGTAGTTTTAGGCGGGTCCTGCGTCAGCCACATTAGCCCACTGGAAAGGCCAATCTGCTTTCCTCTCTACACCTAACTTYGGTGCTGAGGTAGAAAAGAGCCACACTAATCTTTACATATGCATACATATTTTATCTATTTGTAACAATTGTTACACTGGTCACAGACTTTTTTTTTTTTAATTTTAGAAACACTGAAGGGGCACTAGGCCTCTTGATTTAAAACAACAGCAAAACAACTAACTTTTGGGCACAAATCCTTTCAGTCTGCAGCTAGTTGGAGCCGCAGCAGAAGCATTTTATTATCTGACTAGTTCAATAGCTCTAAAAATGGAACTCACTGTTGCAGACGTAAAGCTAGGCTAGAAAAGCTAATGCCGTAATGGGCCTTTTTAAAACTTTAGACTCTTATTATTTAAGCAGTGACAGCTAAGCTTTTAATTTAATGTACTCTATAAAGATAAACAGAATAGTTCACACCTCTTTCAGTGTTGTTTGTTCTGTTTATCTGGCTATGAACCAAATAAGACAGCCAGACACCTGATTTATAGGCTAAGGGCTATCTTTGTGAGTACAAAGGATAACTAACTATTTGCTTTAATGTTTTCAGGTATCAATGGCTGGAGTAGAGTAAGATTTGGAACACACTCTGTTTCCTTCAGGTACAGGATAATCCATGACTATGTTAAATCACCCTTAGACTGAAGGGTCAATATTCATATGATATTATAGGCCAAGCCAAAAGACCATATGGCTCTAATTCTCCCATTTGAGAGGGATAAAAATGCCATTGACTGCAATGAAGCTTCTGTGTACAAAACCTGAGGCTTCATGGACCTCATTCAATAAAGCTGTTGAAACATGTAGGTAGGTTTATGTATATGGAGCAGAGGCACAATCACAAGAAAAAATCCACTTATATATTGCAAAGCTGCTTCCAGGAACCAGCCAGCTGTCAAAATTTACATCTGTTTTTTACCTGGAACAAGTTGGAAAATCATTTTGTTCTAAAATGCATTTTTCTGTGAACTAGCTTAGGCACAATATTACCTCAATATTGTAGCATTTTTGTTTTAGAGAAAAACCTAAAAAAAAAAAAAAAATTATGCCCAGGTTGAATTCCTATACTTGGTATTTGATGGAAGAAAATGCTAATTACTAACAATTCTGAACATAGTTCCATGCAGCTCTATCACTTACTGAAACAAGATCAGAGTCACCTAATCAAAAAATACACCTGAATTATATGCACTGCATTTAATTACGTAGAAATCACTGCTGGAGCAAAGAGAGTTAGCTGTTCTCAGTACAAATAATGGGATAAATGGATTATTTAAACAGCACACTGAAATGGAAAATATTTAAGCATTTTTGACCCGTTTTTCCTTCTGTGGGTCATACCAGAAAATGTTTGAATAGAAATAGTTTTCAACCTTATTTCCATTTTTAACATATATAAAATAGTTGGACTGTGTTTTTGCTGCCGTTAGTAGGGATTGAAAAAATATTTTACGCATAATAGAAATAGAGGAAAATGTCCACATTTTCCTGTGTGCCAGTGTAAGCTTGTGATACCTACTGCTTGTATTTTAGATGGGCAGCTACCACCATAATTTATGTGCTTTTGGAAGCTTTGTTTAATTGAAGTATTGGAATGAGGAATGCTCAATCTGCTCAGATATGGAAAGAGTTAAGTGAATAACTTGGAATAACTTAATTTTGTAGA
This sequence comes from Nothoprocta perdicaria, assembly GCF_003342845.1. Lineage (NCBI taxonomy): Eukaryota > Metazoa > Chordata > Aves > Tinamiformes > Tinamidae > Nothoprocta > Nothoprocta perdicaria. Next base: position 514,743 of record NW_020455545.1, read on the forward strand.
AAACTACAGTGTTCTAGTAAATTTCCCTGCAGGGAGTGAGCGTTCAGGCCGTAACCTTCTGAGTGGAAGGGCTTGGGAGAGACGTTCTCAGGCTCTTATATGTCATTAAAAACAAAAAACAAGAGCAAAAGGGGTAACCCATTTAAAACATATAAGAAAATGCCTACTTACAGGCTATATTCATATGAGTTCTAGAAATAAATCCAGTGCACTTGTTTCCCACCATTTTACTTTGTGCCTTTCATCTTGTATGAACAATTATTTTTCTTTCTTGTATTGCAAATACAGTCTTAGAATGTACTYTCTCTCAATTTTAGCTCTTTTCTTCATTGCATGCAGTTTATCTACAAATCAGTTAATGTGTCTTTGATAAAATTATTCAAACCAAAAATATTTCAGATATCAAAAAGGTCTGRCTTTTAAAATAATTTAGTCACCGTTTTTAGTGAGAAAACAAAAAAAAATCAGCRGAGTATTTTTTTTCAGTGAAAATTTGCTCTTTTGAAACATCATTTTGTGTTTTGAGTAGCAATATGATTTTCCTTTCGACATCCTGTTTTCTATGCTCTGAGCCTTCCAACTTCCATCCTTAAGGCAGATATTTTTCATGGATGACCTTTCTCAGAGGTGAATTTATATTTGAAATGAGGAGAACACAGTGTCTAATCACTTAAAGTTATGGGGAAAATGTAGAAATTTAATGCATCCTGGAAGATGCTGAAAAGTAACCCTTATGTTTAATATTTCAGATAGGCAATGTATAGTAATGGTACATGCTTTGTGGCTTTTAAATTTTAAACATGTGAAATGTAAGGGGTARTCAGTACACGTGGATGGTTGAAACGTATGATTGAACATTTAGCTCACTTTTAGGTTTAAATGATCATATTCAGTAGCTTCTGTAATTCTAACTCATTTATATTTCTTTGCCCAAATAGTCATTGTCTCTTATCGTGCACTGTGCTTCAGTGATCGTTCACTGTGCTTCATGAACTGTGCTTCACTGTGGGAAATTTCCTCAGGTGATAACCAGAAAACAAAATACATGAAAATCGTGGTGGTTCTGMCTAGTAGCTCTCCAGGGCTCTGATCAACTAGTAATGGGGAAACCAATTTGAGAGGTGCTGCGTACGTGTGACTGGAGAGAAGCAGGTCTGATGCTTCCCTGCAGCACCCCCAGGCTCTTGGCGTCTGTTCAGCCCGCCTSGTGGTTTGTATGGCTTGTATGGGAAGTGTCCAGTGGCGTTGGAGTGTGCCGGGGGGTGCCCGGTGTGCGCGGGCAGCACGCGCAGGCCGCCCCGCGCAGCCTCAGCCGCCGCGCGCCTCCCTGCGCCTCAGAGGCCAGCCAGGGTGTGTGGCCTGTCTGAAACGCACGCTGCGCCCTAGGTGAAGGTATTGGCACTTTGCTTTTGCAGGAGCACTCTGAAGATGTCTTTTATTTATGAGTGCAGTCTCCAAAGGGGATCAGAAGAACCCTACTTCTTAGTAATATTGATGTAAATATGTTTCTGAATCTGCATAAACTGTATTAATCATTCTTATAACGGTTCCTCGGAGTTGTTAATCCTTGATAGAAAAAAGTGATGGCTTTGTGTATGGTGTCTACTTTGTGCTTTTGATTTAAAAAACAACAACAACAAAAAGCTATAGTAATTTTGCACAGATACAGTACACCAGAGTTGCTCGAAGTTCTGGGCCTTTATCTACTGGATCTTTTTATGTCAGAATGAGCCAAGGTGCGTATGATAAAATCTCAGAGAGCCCAAGGAGGCAGGGTGGCTCGCAGGCAGGGCTTCCTGGGAGCACGCAGGGTCCTGGGATGAGTTTGAGATGTCAGCCTGCTTCCTTGTTAAAAAACCAGGCTGTTATCCTTCCCTGTGATGCCTCAGCATTGTGCTTCCCTGCCTGGAGTCACCTCTCATGATTAGCACCATGGAAGATGCATTTAAACTGCTTTTAAGGCATATGCAATGCAAGGGACACAGCCAAAGCCCACCTATGTCTAGTGAGGCATGTCTGTCTTCAAGAGAGATGTGACAACTAGGGTTAGGGAGAAATAATATCCTATTATTTCTAAGGTAAAGCAACACATTCTTTTAGTGTTATCAATAGAAGAGTTTTGTGTATTTGTGTGAAGTGATAGCTAGTCAGGAAATACTTTACAGCAACCTGGAAAAAGAGATTGGAAACGTAGCATAGTCATTGTAATGAAAGTATTTCAGCCCATCAAAGGAGTTTGCATTAGTGCCTGGAACTCAGGAACTGCATTAGTGCCTAGAAACCATTTAAAATGCTAAAGCCTTTTGAATATAGCATGATATAGAAGAAGGGGAGAAGACAGCGGAGGTCAATGATGAAGATTTAGAGGCAGTGCGACCCTGAGAAAGGCTTTTAAAGCATATGGTAGTCGTGTGCTAATGAAGGGAATGGCACGCAGCTTCTCCTGGCGAGAGCTCGGTAATCAGTGAAGAGAGCGCAGGATGCTGCCAAATCCTATGGTTACGTTATAGTCTCCTCCTAGCTGCACGAACAAAAATGATTTGGGAGACCTATATTTAWTAGGACCTTTGCCCTTCCCTGACAGGTATTTACTGTTAAATGACTGCAACTTTAAATGCTTGAAAAATGTAAATTAGGAACAGCTATATTACCATTGGAGTAATGCTGTCTCATGGTATCAGAGAGGGTCTCTCTGGGCTTTTGATCAAACTGGATGTAGTAAGAACTCCCCAGTGTTGTTGTTAGTAGTGGCTTGAATGCTCCTGCACGGCCTTTCTGAAGCGCTGTCAAGAAGAGTTTGAACTTGGCCCCTTCTTTGCAAAAYATTCCCAAAGGATGAATGTGAGCAGTTCAGTCACTACCTGATATACAGTGGATATAAATGTTTCAGACTTGCAGATGAAGGCCAGTGGATGAAAAATCTTAAGAAAGAGTAAAATAGTGCAGTAYTTGATTCAATGTTGAGAATATGACTAATGGCAACTGTGCACCTTGGAACATGGATATCTTGCATTCTACTGGTGGAATTCATTTCAGTCTTTAACTTTTTTTTAATTGTATCAAAGTGAAACTTCATTATTATTATTAATACAGAATTYGGTGCATTTCTGTTCCTCGTAGCATGTCAGAGAGAATTTAAGGTCTTAACAGAATATGRCGCTCCCTGATATGAGAGGTGTTTGTTTCCTTCTTAGCTTCTGACCTACTTAAAAAGGAGCAGTGTGATGTGCTCTCTGCATCCCTTCTAGTACAACCTCAATAAATCTCTCTTCTTCYCAGGTTTAACATGTACTGCAATAATTTTCCTGTGATTGATCACAGCAACTATTAGGGATGTAAGGTTAGAGGCCTTTGGAGCAAAAATCTAGTAAGATGACATGGTATCAATAGGTTTCCAATGAGGAACTGAAAATAGAACATAAGATGAGCAGTGATATCCTGACTGTTTATCTGCTTTGACCTACAAGATCAAGAAAAGTCTAAATGTTAGAGAACAGCCTGCTTAATTTTTTCCCCCTAACTTTATTATATAACTGAGCATTTGCAGTGTTTTTTTCTTTCTATGTGTGGATCACATATCTTTGCAGTCATAGAAGTATTTTCAATGTTATAGAAGATTCTGTGAATCTACTGGAAGCATGGAATTGAATCATCCTGAATAGTTTCTCAGATCTACCTTGGATTTATGAAATAACTGAAGTTCTTGTTAATATATTCCTAGYATTGCTATAAACATACAGTTTTTTTGTTAAACTGATATGACCTTAAAAGAGCACGTGGATAAATGTGCGTGCGTGTGTGTGTGTGTGTATATATATAAATATAATTTAATAAGAAACATGGTGGAAATCCGGTTTTCACATGGTCTGCTTTATGTAAATGCACCTCAGTGTGTGAATCCTAAAGATCTAATCCTTTCCTCCGATTGAAGCAGCTGCTGCCTGTTCACAGGGCTACTCTGCCAGCACCCTCCCTATCTGCTCCTGCTTTGGGGCTGCCTGCGAATGCTGCTTGGTCAGGGACTGCTGACACTGACTGCTTTTGAGAGAGAGAGAGAGAGAGAGAGAGAGAGGGAGAGAACTTGTAGGGAAATAAAGCTCAGGTATCGTTAAGGTCTGGTTGCCTGGGAGCCCCAATAGTTTCCTTGCATTTGCTGAGATTTCCAGGGCTGCTCTTGTTCCTGCCAGTCGCTGCTCGCCCACTTCTCAGGGAGTTACCTCACTTTTTTTTTTTTTTTTTTTTTTTGTAGAAGAGTTGGTGACAGTCCCTGTGATTTACAAGGGGAAAGAACAAGAGGAGAGGATAAGTAGTGTAGGATAAGTAGGGTAGTTGGTGTGTGTGGTGAAGGAGCTGATGGCTGTGATAAGGACTGTCTTTCAGATCCATGGGAGAGTTTCTGAATGGCTGAATTAGAGTGTGCATAAATTGCAGTATTTGAGTCTGAACCTGTTAAACATTTTAGCTACTTAGGAATGTATGTGACATTTTTTTAAAAAAGAGCATTTTTTTTCTTTATTAAAGCTAATGTTAAGGGTTTGATGGGGCCAGGATTCCAACCTAAATAGTTTAGATGTGTTCCTGCAGCTCTGTACTGAAGTATTTAGGAATTTCATTGTGTGAGGCAGGGCTGCCAAGCAGCTGTTAGTATTTATGGCAGGTGTGTAAATGTTCCATTCTTTCAAAACTGTTGAACTGATCTTCAAATTGAGTTTCCAGAGTAATAAAAGCTCCTTCGCTAAAGCTTTAATTTTAGGATTTTCAATCTTGAGATCACCAGGCCTAGCGAATACAAAGCACATGCATGCTGGTGACAGTGTTTTACCACTGAAGCAGTGTGTGCCGCCTTTAGCGTGCAGTGCTTGCCTGCTTCTGGTGGCTCCGCATTAAGCGTGATGCTGCTCAGCCCGGACGCCCTGAGTACGGGTAACTCCAGGGGGGACTGCGCGGGAAGCCTGGCTGAGGAATCAAAATGCACAGTCATCTAGGCTAGATTTGATGTTCTTCTTTATACAGGTTTTATACAGATTTCTTTTCATATTTTCTAAGTGCTGAAGTGATGTAGACAGACATGGAAGTGCGGTATTACCAGTGGCTCACTGTGGTTGGTCGCTATTCATGTTTCATGTATGAGCACACTGCATATTTATGGTGCTGGACCTGCCTTGAACAGGCTGTGAAGACAGTCTGCAGGTGAAAGGTAGTGACACGGATAAGGAATCCTGATGGTAGGGAATTGTTTTCCAAACTGTGAAAAACTACTTAATGGGTTTAATTCAGGAATGTCTATTCTTCAAAGAATATTTTTTCGTTTAGTGTAGGATTCATAAATCGGTTCATGCAAAACCAAATTAAGAGAGAGGAGAATATCAGCTTATCAAGTACATGTGGAAAAAGTTTGTAACACTTTCATTAGTCTACAATGCTACTCAGTCTTAAAAGCGATCGTCTTATATTCCCATGCTGATGTATTCAAACGCCTAGTGAAAAAAGCTCTTGTTTTCACTTTGCTACGATTTTCTTCTTTTCCTAACGCTACTGTGATATAAAATGCCAAGATACCCCTGCATCGTTATGGTGGACGTGAGATTTGGAGAGCGAGATGATTGTTGAATAATATTATTTTTGAGGATTWTAAAGTATCAGGAATTATGACTTGGGACACAAAAATTGTTTTCAAATAGGCATGGCACATACTAAGTTGCTTTGAAAAGCAAAGCACACCTCTCTGTTGTCTTTATGTGCTCTCCTGTGAATTGAAAGAGCTGATCCAGTGAAAAAGTTACAGCTCAGCTGAGGTTTTTTTCTATCCTTTGGTTATGGAAACCGCTGGGATTCTTTGTGGAGGATATTACCCTGGAATGCAGCCCTCCAAAGGGACAGTCCTCTGAGATCAGTTTCTATTCAGGACAGGTCCACCCATCAGTGCTCTTTATAAACTACACGGTATTCCATAGCCCATCTCAGGAAAACARTTCCTGGGTCTTGAACTCTTTTTAGAGGAGCTTTTATGAGAGATCTGGGAAAGTAATGCTGACTAAATGCAAAACTTGATGTGAGTATGATTTAAATGTACTGTGAAAGGAGATATTTCAGGGTCATTACTGCTTTGGCCTAGTTAAAAAAGACCCAGAGTGGTACTAAACCAATAACAGCTGTTTGTAAACAATGTTAGCCACATGTCTGCCTGGAGAGAATAACAAGACTATGAAAACTGTGTTGCCCTTAGGACAGATTAATGTGATGTTTATAATTCATCTGTCTCACAAGAAGAATAAAAAGCAGGTAGAATAGACCCTTAGAGGAGGGAGTTAAAGAGGAGAGGAGGAAGGCAGTGGCAGAGACATATCTCTGTAATCAGTGAAAGAAACTCCCAGCACTTGATGGGATGCCTGTTGAACTCTGCAAAATCTTTAACATTTACTCAATCAGTTATGTCCTTATATCTAATCAGCTCTCTGCTACTTTTCAGTCAGTATAGCATTAATTACACCACTCTTGTGATGAATAAAGATCCTCTAGATCAGTGGTCTGCAAAGTGGGAGTGTGTAAGGACACGGCGCTGGTTCATGGAACTGTTTTAAATTAAAGGTTAGAAGATGTGCAACTGTAAAATATTACTAATTAAATGAATACTGCTATTCTTCATGAAGTACTTTCTGCAGGTTCTGTTCTATGGAAAAAAAAAAAAGATATTTCACAGCAAACACCACTGTATAGGTGTTTGAAACTTCCAAGACTCTTTTAGCAAAGAGACAGTGTATATGGAATAGACTGCGTGTGTAACAGGCGACTGGGTTAAAAGTAGAACTGAAAAAAGATGTGGTGTGCACACAACTGAATGGGTGCTGAGCCACGCTGCCCATGCCTGTGCACAGCTGCACAGGGCTGGGGGAGCATCCAGCTTCAGCAGGACTGCCCAGGAGCAGTGCTTCCCTTCACCCCGCTCCACACAGTGCACCGTGCTTGCTACAGGGGTGTTTCCTCTTATATCTATTTAGAATTTTCCTTGTTCTCATTTAGTTCCCAGAGGTTTTTTTTTYCCCCCCCTGTATTTGCTGTCCACAGCAGACCTGAAGAGTAAGTTATACTTTTCCTTTTTATATATCTGAAAATGCCTGTGGTCTCTGTCATGGTAGCCTTTGTTCAGTTTTAACTCTATATTAAAATGGAGTTTTTAAGGCCTAGTGCATTTTTGGCCTGTTTCTGCACGTTACCATGGCATATTGGTTTTAATCTTGCCCTTTGTCACCTTTGTATTCTCTCTTCCCCATCTCTCGCTCTCATTACTTTGAGTATTGAATTATTCCAGACACAGATAGAGTAGCAAACTGTCCTCTGTGGGCTTTTTTCTGTGGCGCAGTAATGACTAAAATAGGAGGAGATTGCAGGACAACCAGTGGTTGAGGAAAGCTTTTGAGTTCCTGACAATGTAGACAGTAGACCGTGGCTTGCCTTGGTCCATTGAGAAATGCTAAGTGGTGCAAAAACGGATTGAAACTACACTGCAGGTATTTGAATGTGAGAAATAAAAGGATGTAAACCCAATACTGAAACGCAACAGCCCTGAAGCATTTCTAGGAGAACTCATTTGTACAGATAAAATATCTCCAAAGATAAAACACATTAAGCTTTTTCTTTCTCTAATGCATAACAAGTGCCATGCCTCCACTGGGAAGAATCTGATKAAGAACTCCAGATCCTTGCAAACCCTCTGGAAGGATACTGCAGATTTCAGTGAAAACAAACAGCATTTGGTGTTTCCTGCAGCTTGGGGATTCAGTGGTGCAGGTGGGGATTCTCTGCTCTACTTCTGCTGCTCCCAGCACAGCTTTTGTTTATCTTTTCTGCATTGCTGCACCCATCAATGTGCAGCAATAGTGATATGAAAGAGATGTGCTTCTCTACAGCACAGTGATGTTGCCCTCTAGATATAGCAATTTTTTTTTTGAGGTCATTAGCATTATTTCTAATTACAGCCTTTCCTCCTGGGCCATAAATGTATAGTTTCATGCATGTTTTTGCTCGTCACTGAGACTACAACAACAGATTAGATATTTTTGCTGACTGGCTTGGGCACATCATTTTCATGATTAATCTGAAAAAGCTTTTTTTTCCTTTTTTTTAATTAAAGGGAAGAAAAAATAAGTAACTGAAATCTAGTTTTCTTAARTATGTTGACCACTGAACTACTTTTGATCATGGTGAGTTTCTTTAAAGATTAAAATTTTTGAGTARTGCACTGCAATGTGACTGTGCATAAAGCCTCCTAATGAGAAAGTAGTGTTAATTTAGTTGCTGTAGCTTATCCATCTTTAGTATGATATTACACTGCAAATGTGCAAGTATAATACTCTTTAAACGAATSCATGTGATTTAGAGAATTACAGGTAATGTGAAAATAGCAAAGTAGTTCTGTGTAGTTGTTATTCTAATCACACTATCCTCCCCCAGCTGAGAGTTTCACAAAGGAACCGCTAACTAAGGGGTTTCAACAGGGCTTGCAGCCTTTAAAGTGGAGTAGACTCTTATGGAAATTCGTTTCTTTATGCTAATGTACAAATAAGTCTGACAGAAATGGTACCTATATCTGTAAAAAACGGAGATCTTCTGAACCCATAAAGTATGTGCTGAATATTTCAAAATTTTAACAAGACAAGCTATGCTGATCTCTTGGCAAGGTTAAATACACCGTATTGTGAGCGTGTGGTTCTTGGCTTTCTCATAATTACCATCTGAGTCATGTTAGTCGCTTGGCATCTTCCGTGGAATGCTGAGAGCCTTCCCCTCCTATTGATTTTGGAGTGAAAATGTCAGATTTTGATTTTTGACTGGACAGTAGAAAGATGAACTGATCGCCTGCAGTTCTGACAGTGGCCGATCTTGCACTTTATTTTGTACAAACAATCAATCTGAAGCCTCGGACTCTTTTTGAAACCTAAATCTTTCTTCTCTTCTAAAAAAGTCTTTTAAAAATTGGCAAAGTCTGAGAAATGTGCTCCATTTAAGAGAGAGAATGGTATTTCCTTTAGAATTCATTACTGCCTGTGCAGATTTAATTAGAGTCTTTGATTTTTGGCATATGGTACTGGACAGGTTATTTGTTCCAAGGACTTGACACTAGTATGTGGTACAAATTTCATTGAAGACAGGAGATTCAAATCTGATGCATTTTTTAATATTAGAGATGATATGTGACATCATGTGTCACAGGACAGATCATGTGATATAGAGATGATATGTGATATATTGGGTTTTTTTGGAAGTGATCTCTACCCATTTACTAGTCTACCAACATGCACAGCACAATTTTTATTAATTAGACACAAAGTCTCCAGTCCCAAGGAGATTGGTGATGTTGCTGTTGTTTTCAGTTAGATCCATATAGTCCTCTGCTGAATCAGAACCCGAGTAAGAAGCTGATTCTAGTAGAGAATAATTGCTAAGTCACTCATGAGTTAGATTTCTGTGTTATCTTAAAAAAATGTTATTGCTAAACACATGTTTTTGAGGAAAAGTCTGAGCCTTTTCAAAGGGATGTTGCTGTTCCTGCAAGCGGGCGGCGAGCCGTGGACCCTGCTTTCCCTAAGGTGGCACAGCCAGGGCCACCCTGGGCTGTCCCTAAGTACGGTGCCAGTGCAGCGGGGCTGCCCAGGCAGCACCYGGCAGGCACAGGGATCTCTAGCTGCTTTTAGGGACAGACATAAACTTTTGGTCCCCTTATCCTACAGCATGTTGCTAATTAGCCATGTAGTTTGCTCACATTATTTTTTCCCTCGACACATATACGCATTTTGCCATTTTTAAGGAACTGAATGGTGACTGCTTCTGCCATTTTTAATGAAACTCCCAAGTTTAAGCAGGTCAGATAACACGTGCCTTGCTTTTGCTCATTGCTGTCTAATTACTGGAAGCTGTCGTGATTGCCATCATTGGGATTCTCGGTGCGTAGGTTACCTACTTATCTGGGCAATCAGCTCCACATCTGCCCTGCTCTGCTTTGAAGGAGTCTCGCTAATTGGCATTCGGAGCTCATTGCAGAAGCCTCTGCTCCAGCACAGAAACCGTTGCTGCTAAGGAGTTACCAAATGTACCACCGAAGCTGACGGTGTTCCCGACGCTGGGCCAGAGCCGGYCCAAAGCTCCCGTGCAACGCAGCAGCTGTGGAATGCAAAATACAAAAGGGATGAAAAGGGTTTTGCATGCTAGAAAAAAATACAGCCCTATAAAGACTGTCAGTTGTTGTTTACTCCATTATCTGGAGAGACTATAATTATCAGAATGGTTTTCCAGTGGCTATTGCTATTATGTGATTGGATTTTTGGCGGCTTCCTAGTCTCACGGTGGCCTTAACCAGCCAAATCAGCAGCATGCTGGAGCAATTTCACTGGCTTTCCCCTGCAAGTCCAGCGTTCAGGGCCAGCTGTTTAACAACGAGTGTAAAACAGAATTTCAGATGTTTGTGGCTGGGACATTTTTCTGTGGTGAGGTGATGGATGARCCTGATTTTAAATCTGGAAGCTGGCATCCTGTGAATCCTTGATGAGGACCGATTATTTTTGTCTAAGTTAGAAGAATATCTTTAAAAGGGGAAAAATAGGCAGTAACAGACCTTCTGCAGCTGCTGTGTGGGTGTTTCATGTTCAGTAAGCATGCAGAAGGCAGGTGTATGTGTTGGTGAAAGCTCTCGCTCTCTTTTATTTTTAAATATATGAATAACACTTTAAAGCATATTTTCCATGCCTCCCTGATCTAATACAGCCTCCACTTTGGACAGCATCCTATGGAGGAAATGGGATGTAAAACATTGAAATGACATTGGAGACCTGTATYGTGTCCATTTTTAAAAAAGAGTTATTTGGTTTTGGTGGATTTTTTTAAGTCATTGAAAAGGAGGAGCTCTGTATGCCTTCTTAGTCTGGGCCAGGGCCGGTTTTTCCTGGTATTCCATTAGCATCAAAAACCTTGAAGTGATGGGTTATTTTGGTTTGGGAGAATGTAGTGGCCAGGCTGGGTCTGCCTGTGCAGAGGCCTTCAGCCCTGGTGCCTGAGGTGGGAGCGAGCCTGGGCGCACTGGGAGCCCCCGAGCCACGAGGCGGGTGCACGGGTCCCCACAGCTTTGGACCTGCTTGCTCCTGTCCACTGAGCTGTGGCCCTGGGCTAGCCCCTGGCACAGCAGCCGTCTGGTCACATCTTCAGCCTCCGCAGTCTTTAGAGTGACGGGGATGCCACACGCCTGGCTGCCTCCCATCCCATCCTTCTCTATCTCCCCGCAGCCTGACCTGTGTTATGGCGGGAACAAAGAGCCAAACATAGAACYAACAGGGTATACCCCTTCACTGATATGTGTTTTTTGCTCTTATCCATGTAGTTTCTTTTTCCTTTTGATAGAAGGAGCTATTTCTATACAAGGAAAGGCGCTCTCGTATTAGTTTATAGCGAGCCAATATGACAAGACTCTGATCCCAGCTACTGCTTTGCAGCCTTGAACGCATTGGGCCTGGAAAGGACTGGGGACCTTTTGTCTCTGCCTGTAAAAAGCTGATAATGGAGAACATGATTCACAGACTCAATATCCACTGGACAAAAACATGAAGTTCCCTTTTGAAATATTCAAATGCTCAAATGCACAACTTCATCTCACATTTTACATTTGTACTAAAAAAGTTCACATCAGAATTGCTGCAACTTCTTTTTCCCGAGCAAGAATAATTCTTTTTTTTCAATATTGAAAGTGACTATTATGATAAAATACAACAGATCTATTCCCTTTCAAAAGGCAGTTATGCTTGTTGGTTTTGACAGAGGTCTCTGAGGGATTACACTTTGGAAAAGTGCACAGAATTTTAAAAAAGAGATACTCTTAAGCTAAAAAGTAAATTGATTAGACAGTCATTGCGTGTGATTTATCATTTTAACAGCAAAGTATTGCTGTGTGAAAAAAAGTTGTAAAGCTCTACTAATTCATGATGAGAAYAATCCAGAAGAAAGAAAACATTTTGTTAAGGTTATTTTCATGCCAAATAAAGTTTCCAGAACAACGGAGCTCCACTACAGTTTGTATATAAATGTTATTCACAGGCCTGAAAAGGAGGCTGCTCTTCTGCAGCCTGGGAGGTGGTCACCAAACGCTCTCCTCCGCTGAGCCCTAGGGCCTGCTCTGTGCCAGGTGCTTATGTGGCCCTGGGATCTTACTGCAGCTCTGCCGCTTCCTCCTGTGGAAGGTTCTTGCTTTTATATTGCCTGGGCAAGCTTGGGCTGGGAGTTGCAATTACATGAAGATTTTCCCTATATCAGCTGTGCTGCATTAGAGGCTGGCAGAGGTGGTTTTTGCACCCGGGTCTTGCTGCTGGTTGGAGCTGTGGCCAGCCAAGGTGCAGGAAGCTGCTACCGGGCACCAGAAGGCCTGGCAGTGCGGGAGGAAAGGGGGTGATGGTCACCACGGGGGATGTAGGAAACAGGCCCTCTGCCGAGGGGGAACAGGCCTGACTTGAGATGCAAAGTGACAACAAACCCAAAACAGAGTCTACAGAAGCAAGCTTTGAGGTCTCCTTAGGCAAACAGGTTAATTACATGTAATTGGCTGAATTCTGTTGAGTTCTGTGTTTATTTTGTGAGAAGTAGCCAACCTGTGTGCTGAGTAACAGGGAAAATAGTATATGATTACTTAAATGATCTTGTAATTAAGTATGGGGGAAAAAATTACTTGCTTAAAAACAGTTTTAAAAACTTGTTGATAAGTTGCCAAAAAGCAATTTTGTGTCATGGGCTTACGTTGAAATGAATTTTCAGCGAGAGACTGAAAAGCAAATGAAGAAGAGGTGGTGATAGTGTCTCTGTCCTTCCTTTGTCTTCTCTGGCTCTCTTGCTCAGCAGCTTGTTTGTCAGGACTGCAGATTCCTGATTCCTAAGCACTATGCTGTACTGTATTTGAACTGAGTCTTTATTGTGGGAACTGCAACATGATATTAAAGGAAGCAAATGTTAAGTCTGTTCTTTAAAAAATGGAAATATATTGTTTTCTCTAGGTAATAGTTGTAGGACTATCTTAACATGGGGAAAAATAATGTTTTCAGTTGATCACATCAGCCTTGATATTGGAAATGTCCAAGCACWCACTGTAAACAAAACAAACACCACGCAGATAAGGGAAGAGGTCGAGCCAGGCATCTGATGTGATCAGTTTTAGCCTGAGCTATTCATTTGTCAAAATTATGAGCAGCTGAAAGCAGGCTTTCGTAGTGGAAAATGCTAAACAACCCAATGCTAAGTAAGCTCATTTTCTTTTACGCTTTATAATCTTGCCTGCGTTTTGTGCTTTAAGTGAATTCACAGTTCTATGCAAGGGAAAAGAAGATGACTCTTTTTTTTTTCCCAGATTTGTAGCTATCTTTTTAGTTATCTGTATCTCTAGTTGTCTGTAGTTGTTTTTTTTTCCAGATTTGCAGTTAGAATTCCACCATAACAAGTTTTCTATATTCCAAATAACAGGGAATTTCTACATCAAAGTTGTAGAAGCAGATCTTTAGATTCCTATGCGGATAGTATTCTGCTCGTGTGTGGTTTTGAATCTTGCATAGCAATATGTCTCTTACCCTGATGGGATCCGTTCTGGGCTTGGCTCTCTTAGAATTCTTAGAAAAAGAACATCTCTGGCTTTCCATAAAAATCCAGAATATCCCCTTTCAGTGTTAGCATGATGAAAGTTATTATCATATTTCAGCTGAAAAGGTCCGCTAGAACCAGCCTCAAAGCAGAGCCAGCTTCTCTGTTAGTGCAGGCTGTGCAGGTGCTGTCTGGCTGCGTATCTTCAAGGATGAAGACTTCATGGCCTCTCTTAGCCCCTGTTGTGGTATGTCACCATACTCATAACAAATGTTTATTTTTTCCTTACATCTAATTGCAATTTCCTTTCTTGCAAATGGTTTCCTACTTTCTTCCACCTTGTGTCTTGTCTGTCTTCAGCTCTGTAGCTCAGAGAAGAGCCAGGCTCCATCCTCCCCGTCATCCCGTTGCGCCGGGAAGGGCTGTAAGTGGCACCTCCGTCTTCCCCTGCCTTTCTTCTCAAGCCTGGATAAACCTGCTTCCTGCAGCCTTGCCTCTTAGCTTCTGTGCTCCAGCCTGCCAACCATCCTAGTTGCCCTTCACTGAATTCTGGAAAATTTGACAAACCTCRTTTATCTTCGTGGAAATATAAAATATATCTGTCTTTTAAAAATTTTCTCACTTACCCTCGTAGAATCTTTTGTCATGTGTTATATATTGCTCCTTGGCTGTGATAAAGAGAAGGAGGGAAAGGTGGTTATTTTTACTTCTCCTATTTTCTTTTTAAATAAAAGAATTTATTTTTTTTCAGGTTGTCTAGCTTGAGCAGTTGAAGCATTTACTGAAGATCATATCAGTTATTTTATAGTTTATAAGGTCCCAGGGTTTAACTAACACTAATGAGACTACTTTTGACTCAGCAGAAGGAAGAATGAATGACTTGTATAGAAAGATTTAAATTTGAGTTACATTAATATTTATCAACCAAGAAGGCTGTCTCAGTTTGCCTAAATTGTCTGAAGTGCTTACAGTGTTGTAGTTTCTAACTAGAAGTGCATTTCTAATTCAAAGTCCAAGGACATTTTCTTGAAGATTGACCTTTCTTTGTTGGAAAAGCTGACTTCATTATCATYTGCACATCATTTGAATATATTGTATAAAGGCTTATTATTCTTGTGGAATATAAGAAAAATATTAAGTTGCTCCAAAGCTTGAAATAGATGCTATAGAGAACAACTGCTCCAAACAAAATAACCACTTCCCAAGCTGAAACCTCCTCAGACTGTATAAGCTCTGGATGGTGCTCTTCCCTGATTTGTACCATTGGGAAAAACAAACAAGGCTGAAGGACTGCGCTTCCTTCCTGGTGAAAATTTCAGATCTTATTTATCTCGTAAAAATCTGTACCTTGGTGCTTGCTCATAAGCAATCATATGTAAGAGCTGAATGGATGTTTGACTTTGGATTTCAAAGCTGTCTATTTCTCCCACAAAATAATGAAATTATATGGTTTTTAGATGTTGGTTAGAGAATATACCCTTTTTGTAGCTATAGGATTGTACTGCATATACTTACGGTATACAGGGATCATATTTTGGGGCTGGTCACACTACTCTGAAGGTGATGTAAAATACACTCCTGCATAAGGAAGAACAGGAATGCATGTGATGCCTACCTGTAGCAGCTGTATTACTAAGGATGGATCCTGAGGAAAATCCAGCCTTTCTCCTAGCAGTTGAATTTTATGGCTCTGCATGAAATGAATCCCATGGCCAGAGTGTTTTGTTTTTCTGATTTTAATGAGGAATAGTCCATGCACAGCATAATGTGTTTATCTTTAATTACCTTCCTGAATTTCTTTGGTTTGTTTTCTAGAGCTTTCTTGGTGTTTATGGTTTTTGGATTTCACTTAACATTGGTAAGAATTAAATAGTGTTGAACTGTCATCATGGAAGGTGAATAAAAGTTCTAATCTAAATAGAATCTCTGTAGGAGTAATTTCTAATTTTTGTAGGAATGTGAAAACGAAGAAATGGAGCTCTTTATTTGCAGCTTTTCGTGGCAAATACTGATGCTGTAAATTATACAGCTGTTCTTTCTCTGTATGGATTTTGCAGTACTCTCAGCGATTTATAGGTTCAGAGTGCAGCTGCTGGAAGTCATTTATTCTCAGTTCTGTATTAAATCTATCATATACAAATGCATTAACATTCACTACAGAGCTCAAGGGCTTATGGCTTTTTCTTTCTTGTTCTGAGTTGCTGTCCTGCAAGCATTTGCAAGATATGCAGAACGCAACACAAAAAAACAATTAAACTGATAAACCACCCCCCCCCCCCCAAAAAATCAGTATTTTATATGGTAAATGTATGAATCCGCCTCATTTTGCAGTTTAAGCTGAGCAGCCAAAACAAAACTTATTGTTAACATTGCTGGTAGTGGCAATGSTAATAAGCTCGTTTTGATGGATTAGCACTTCAGTTCCGTTTGCTTGAATGCTGCTCTTCAAGCATGTCAGGTGTGCCTATAGTCCCATTTGGGTGACAGCAGCTCCTGCACTCTTTGAATTATGAGCATCTTAAGGAAGTGCGTGAGCATGCATCTTTGCTTTGCTTCATTTATGTCTGTGTGTGTAGGGGGCTTCATTGGAAAAAGGGAAACTGGCGTATTTTAAATATTTGGGAGGTACTTAGGATGAATGTATACCGGTCCCTGGGCTGTAACCGTAGCTCTAATTGGACTTCAACAGAAGGCAAGGGGCATGAAGACAATGTGACAGAAGACAGTTTGTCTGTACTTACTGAGTATATAATCTCTGAGAAAATAGCAGCTGAAGCAGCTGCCCAATGCGAGTTGTTTATCTGTTTTGGTTGATGATTTCACATATTTCAAGCTGAGATCTGGGAAAATAGGACCATGTTCTGCACAGCGCTAAGGGAGGTCTGTATCCAGGSGGACCTGAGCAGATTCGCCAGGGAACCCTTGTGGCACATGGGATATGTCATCAGAGAGCTTTAAAGGCTGTGAAAGAAGGTTGGAACAAGACAGGCTAACAGAGAAAGGTCTGCCAGGATGGCATGTGTTGGCTCTGTCACTGCAGATTCTGGGGTGCCTTTTGGAACATCGGCTTCCACTGTGGCTCTTTYTCCTTGCTCTATATGCTTTACTCTGATGCTTTGCATGAATGSTTACAGAAAGGCTTTAACCTGGCATTTCTCACAAGTGCCAGGCTTCAGGTGCCTTCAGTCTTGGGGAGATGTTAGGTCCTGCTTTGGCAAATCTGTTGAATYTGTTGGCTCTTGTGCCAGGTCAGATCATAAACTCGAGCAGATTAGCGAGACTGGCTCAGCGTTCTGTCATCTTCCGAATGTTTGAGACCTGCAGTGTCGTTATGGTTGTGCGCTAGCATGGCAGTAGYGTTATTGTTCACTTTGCTCTTAAACGTATTTTAACCTTGTTTTCTCTGCTTTTTATTTCCTTGTTCTTTGTTGCTTGGCCTGCTTTATTGCTTTGCTATCCCATGTAATTATTCATCTTTGCACTGAAATGATATGGAACATGAGTTGTCCTTAAATGGCCTTTTTATGGTTTCTGAGGAATTACTGATGCTCTAACAAATTACATTCGGTCTGTTTTCTTGGTTGCAAATGGCAGCGAATTTCTGTAACTTTCTGATTTGTCTTTAAGTTTTGCCATTTCTGAAATGTTCTTGAGCACACATTCTTTTTAGTTTGCCTGTAGCAATTGCTTCTTTTATAAGTACATCTTACTTTTTATGGTAATGCAGAAATCCTCTAAAATGGACCCTGTCCTCATAAAATAATGGCTTTATGCTGACTGTGATAGAAGTGGGGAGCTTTCAGGATGCCAGAGCTGGAGAGCAACGGCGCGGAGCTGTGTCGGAGAGCAGCGCCGGGCTGGGACCATCTCCCTGCACTCCTTCTCCCGGTGTACCGTGTCCCGGTGTCCAGTGTCTTGGTTACATGGCTTTTCATGTCGTTAGGGCAGGCCGTGATTTTCTGGCTCTTTTGGCATGCCTGAGTGTTCTTCCTCCCAGATGCTGGAGGAGAGAGCACCTCAGAGTATCCCACTGTGTTTGGGCCCCTGCTTCCTCCCCTAGGATCCATGTTCTCTATATTTCTCCCAGACTTTCTAGCTCTCCCTAAATCTGCCTTAGAACAATTTGGTACTTAGATATTTTGTACTGTTTGTGTTTGTTATTTTGCTAGGTAAGTATGTACAAAATCCTTACCAGACCACTGCAAATTGTGATAGTTAGCTTTAAAGTTGTATTTTAGACTATATAATAAATGTTCTCGATCACCAAGAGTACACTGATCTCTGACGTCTTTTGGTTTGAGGATGGRCTTTAGGCAGCAGGGTTGACAAATCGGTGATTCACAGGCCAGTGCTAACTGATGCTGACACAGGAGGGTGTTTTTGATTTTTGTGTATTTAGCTGAAAGGATGAGTTTGGGGGGTGGGGGTGGGGTGTTAAAAACCAAAGATCAAGTTCACTAATGAAAGATTTGTCAGATTTTTGAAGCAAATGATTAACATCTACCAGCTCTTCAGCTTGCTAGGGAGAGATCTCTAAGTCACATGAAGAATTATGCACAAAAAACATTTGCTGCTTAAACAGGGCAATAAAATTATGACATAAAAATTCTGGGCTTGGGAGAATTGTAAGTTATATTTGTCAGCAGCAAAAAGCAAAGATACCTCTTAGATGAAAACGTTCACAGAGAAGAGCTGATAGTTGCTTTAACCATTGAATAAAAATGCTAGAGGACTATAGGCTATTGCTGTCTTRGTCATCCGGGGTTCAGGTCCTGCTGTCTTGTTTTCAAATCCTTGGAATTAAGTAAAGTTCAAGTTCAATATAATAGTGACTGTTTTCCCTCTGTTGTTCCATCCTCTTATTCTTCCTTGCACCATTTCAATCTCAGGTTTTTGTGCTGCATCTCCCCCTCTTTCCYGTTTTCCTTTCTTGATCTTCATCTAGATTTCTGCAAGGGTATTTCCTCCCTTTGTTTTTCTCTACTTTTCCTCCTTTGCATCTTCTTTACCCTTCTGCTCTTCGAATCACGGTAGGCAGGTTCCCAGCTTCAGGTGTGATGACTAACCCGGGAGCGCTCACTCTGATGGATGTTTCCTGTCTGCTTCCAGACACGCTTTTTTATGACAAATGTGACCATAACTATGCTAGGAGAAAAGCTCTGTGAGCTTGTAGATTAAGTGGTGTATGTTTGTAAAAAAGAGATTGCTGGACATGAAGAAAAATTCTATTACATTAATTCTTACCGGGAAAAAATGATTTGCTACCTTTCAAACTCAGTTGCTTCATCTGAGAGAGCGCCGGTTACTGGAGCAGAGGATGAAAAGCGTAGGGAGCAGGTCCCCAAATCCTGCAGAGGGGAAACTGGCGGCGGCTCCTGCTTTATCATGTGCAGCCTCTGACGGGGGAGAAGGTGGTGGACTGCTGCCGCAAGGCCACCAAGGGGAACAGGGTGGCCCTGCTGAGCAGCGAGCGCCCAAGGGAGCGGAGGAAAGGGAAGCAATTAAGCAGAGGCGGGTGGTGGTTGGCACTTTGTGAGACATAGCTGTGCTGCTCTGTGGTGTTTCTGATCAGTTCAAATATGATTGAGAGTGAAGAGGTGGAGATGCCCAGAGAAAGTTTTCCTTCTAGTCAAAATCTGAGTTCTCTAACAGTTTCTTATTAATTCCTAGGTATCTTTTTTATGGGCTTTCTGAGTGGCAGCATAGGTTGATATCTTGTTTTATGGTCAAATAATATTTAAGGTATTTGGACCTAACCAGCTTTGTCCTGTCAAGAGAAGTAGGTTTCTTGATCAAGGTATCCAAGTAAATTTTCAGTTCATTTTGCTTTTCACCATAGTTTACCTGCCTTATGTATTAACATCYCAGCTGCACTGGTTAGTGTCAATGGTTGTCCAATAATTGATGAACTAACAGCAGAGTTTTTAAAATAAAACAAAAAACCTTTGACCCTACAACCACGTTATCAAAGTGTCATTCTCCTAATATGGATATTAATGAAAAGCATGTAAGAAGCAAGCAAAATACCCAGGTTTAAAAGCTATCAATAAGTTTTGTTTGGTTATTTCTAGCCACACAAGTGTAACTTTTCATTTGTGGTCCAGGTTCTATATTTCTTTGTACCAAAAGTTTAATTCACAGTGTCATCTTTCAGGTTAAACAGCTTCTGTTTCAGAGCCTCAATATGGCTTTTGACATAGAATGCAAACACTTTCCCCTCCCTTTTCTGAGTGATACAGCGTACAGAGATGCAGCAGTTTTATCTATATATATTTTTTTGATATTATTAAACTCTTTGTATTCCTGTGTCCTGTCCTATTGGTAGAGTAGTTTGGGTGGTAGCTTCAGGGGAGAATTGTGAAGTACTAAGGCTGCATCCTCAGCCAGAATACCTAACATTTTCGGGCCTGGCTGTAGTTAGGGGTGCCTAGTTTGAATGCCCAGGATAAAACACTGCTGACTCAGTTTCATGAATTTTGAAAGATCGAGGATTAAAGAATGATTAACCTATTCTGAAAATCAGATCTCTGTCTTCCATTGCTTATTGGCACCAGTGAAAATGGCATCACTTTCCTCCAGATCCAAAGATGGCCAGTCCCTGTGCCACATTCCTGCACTTTGTGACGTGCTCTGTTCTCCTGAAGGAGACTGCGTAGCGCTCAGCAAGTGAGTGACGTGGAGCCATACCCAAAGAGACGATGCAGCAGCGAAAGYGCTCAGAAGAGCGTGAGCTCTCCTGTCGGTTTGGTGGATTCCCCCGAAAGATGCCGCGGTTTGGCAGTCACTTTTGCTGCAAAGCTGAGCATCCAGGCCCAAGCTTAGGCTGTCATAAGAGTAATGCTGCTCTTCCCCTATCGGTGCAGGGACTCCTGGCCCTGCGAGCAGGAGCTGGAGGAGCACAGCCCACTGGCTTGGCATTGCCGTGGGGGCTGCTGACCCCGCTGCTGGGCCGTGCTGCTGCCGCCGCTCCACGCAGGAAAGAGATGCTGGCCATGCTGGCACGTGCTCAAGGGAGCAAGTAAAACAAAGTACCAAACAAGGTTTTCTAATTGGCAGCCCATGCTTAACTGTGAGAGAGAGGGAAACGTGAGCTAAAACTCACTGCTGTGCTTCACTGAGCTAGAGGTGGGAGCGTGTTCTAGTCAAAAAAGAGGCAGTAAGGATGTGTTTGGAAAATGTCTCATCTGCAGTGCTCTTTGATTTCCACCTTCGTGCAGGGGAGAAATGATCCTTTGGCACCTATAACAGTCCTAAACAGAAGGAAAAAATATCGTCGTGGTCTGTGCTCTCCTGTTACTTTTACCCTAATAATGAATTTTGTAATAGTTATGAATTTGACGACAGATTGACCCCTAAGCCAAGCATAGGGGTTACACAGACAGTACGGACTTAATTAACAGAAAAATATCATAGTCATCTTGAAGGACCTGTAGTATTTCTGCCTTGGGTTTGTGGGAGCCATGTATTACAGCCAGCCCTAATGTGGGCTGCATTATTTGGTGGAGCTTTTACTACTGGCCCCAGGGGCTTTTATCACTGCATGCACATTTTAATGGTCAGAAAATATATGCTGGAGTTTCTTAATAATGCCTTAATATCAGCCTTTTCAGTTATATTTGAATTTTGAATGACTCCCATAAAGTTTTTCCCTACTTCTTGACACAAAATAGACAGATGAGAAAGTAATTTAAGATATAAATCAATATTGCCCTGCTGGTTCAATTGTTTGCGTATTTTTAGCACACCACTTTTCTGGATTTGCTTTTCTTTTACCTCCCTCAATTTATTTCTTAGGTGGTTACTGTGGTCAGAGTTATTCCCAGTTTGTCAGCTAAAATCAAATGATTAGCATTTTTTACAGTTTGTTTTATTTCCTGCTGTAATATCTAAATCCATTAGCTGCAAGTCAGGGAGCTCGAGGCCGTTGCTACCCGTTTTCTTAAATGTCACAGTGCAACCTTCAATCACTTCCACTTCCAGGGAGCCCTGGTTCCCTGGAATGGGACGCAGGAGCTGCTGTGTGGGGAGATGAAGGCCTTTGGTTTCTTTGGGAGCTGGGCTAGAAGGCTGAGAGGCTGTGTGGGGCCAGGATAAGTGTCGTCTTCCCTTGGCACCATCCTCGAAGCCCAAGGGAGGGAGGCCTTGGGAGATCCTGCTCCTGCCAGGTGCCTGTCCTGTCACGCAGCCCTGCCCATGCCAGAGCCCTTAGGAAGGCCAGGCCCAGGCTGCTCCTCGGTGGCTCCCTGCTCCCGGGTGCTGTCCTGCAGGGAAGGGGTGTCCCCACTGAGAGCCTCTCCCATTGTGCTCGCGCAGCGGCTTGGAGCTGCTGGAGCCCTTGCCGCAGAGCCTGCCTTCTCTTTCCACAGCGTACCGTGTCCGCTGCTTGCCTGCGTGGCTTGGCTTCGTGTAGGCTGTTAAGCCAAACACTCAGCTGATTTTTGAGAATGGATACAGCGTTATGGCTTGCTGCTGTGGGCTTGTCAGGTTTGGATTTCTTATTCGTTGTAAAACTGACTAAACAGTCTACTGTTTTAGAGACAGAGCTTCCTCTTGTCAATAGTTAAGACTAATAGCAGTCAATTGGGCTGAAGCGTTGCATTGATTTCCCTTGCATCCCTAGCTTCCTTGCTGCGCCGGAGGAAAGGAGGCATTCTGTCTTTTTGTCATTTGCCTGTAGGGAAAGGCACATTCACTCCGTGGAACAGGAGTCCATGTTTTAAAATAAATGGCCTTGCAGCTGAGAGTGCAATGGGTGAGGTGCAGCTCTCCCCCAGGCTGGGGGGTACAGGATTAGAGCTAAAATAATTCCTGCGCAGTCATGATTTGTTTGTGTTCTGTGGTTACTGCTCCTTTTAACAGGTAGTAAGTATTAATCTACTCAAGTAGATAGTGCAATTTTCTAACTCAGGTGATCTGCTAGTGAAACAATTGTCTGCTTTTTATTTTTAAATAGCTTTTTTTTTTTTTTTTACTTTATCCCTGAGATTGCCAAGTTATCCTGAGTCCTGAGGAAGCAAGATCCAGTCCTGTGTCCCAGGAGTATCTTGCTATAAATGAGACTTAGAAAAGAAAGGATCATTTAATATTCAACATCACTTTCTTCAGTCACAAACTTTATGCACTGAGAAGCAGATGCTGAGGTGCTTTGGTAAATAATGCATAGAGAGCCTGATGTGCTGCTAAGGGTGTTAATTGGAAAGATTTCAGCTTGCTTTGGAGCAGGCTGCTCACAGCTTTGCACATGTTTTGACGTTCACTCTTCATTGTGTCTCGCTGTTTGAAAGCAGTGCCACAGGCTTTTGTTGTTCTGATGTGCTGTTTCCCCCTTTTCTTTTCTTTTCTTTTCTTTTTTTCTTTTTTTTTTTTTAACTTTACCTCTGAATTTAATTCTTGCTTTCATCCAAACCCTTTGTCAAATAGATACTAGTTTTCTTGAAGAGGACAGGATGCAACAAAGAGAGTGAGTAGGTTGTGTAGAGTAAAACAGGATGGGCTGGGAGGCTCCTTACAATCCTGATGCTGACCCATATGTTTACTCTGAAGTTCATAATTTGTTCCTTTCCACAGTATGATTGGGATTTATGCTGAAAGGGCAGGGAAGTAAACGCAGGAAACTAGTTCAAAAGCCCAAACCYGGGATTTCTTGCCTAACTCTATCTGCACCCACTTCTCTGTTGCCTGTTAAGACAGGCATGCTTGGGAGATGCTTGGAAAAAATATAGCCTGTTCTTTTGCCAACAGGATTTGAAATCTAGCAATCAGCGAGATGAAATTGCTGCAGCACGTGCAAGTCTGAAGGAAAATTCGTCGCTTCTACATTCGATATGCTCAGCTTGTTTGGAACATTCAGATGTTGCATCCCTTACAGCCAGCAAGGACTCCATCTGTAATGAAATACAGAGTGCTCTCAGTGTAATTTCTAATGCTTCCCAAGGAGTCAGAAATGAAATGGGGCAACCTCCATCTCGCAGTGCTACTCTAGGAAGTGCCCTTGATGAGCTTGAGGTAGGTAAATGCGTAAACAKGTAACACTGCATCATTTCGGAAAAGTCATTTAATTCTTTTTATTTTAACTATTGTTGTAAGTGACAGATGCAAGATGATGCAATATTTCACTGGGAGGGATCACTTCCTGCCAAGCAATTTAGAATTAAGTCTTCATAAATGTTCAATATTTGGCTTCTTTTGAACAGCAGACATGAATTAGCTGTGAGAGTGTCACTAAAGGTGGAGATGGAACCAAATCCTTGAGTATCTGGGCAGAAGTCATGAATTCTATTTAAAAATGACAATAGGCATCACCAGAGGATGATAATCACTGTTATCCTAACTAGATTTGAACTAATTGGTTTGGAGACGCTTAGAATCATAGACTCATAGAATGCTTAAGGTTGGAAGGGACCTCAGGGGTCATCTAGTCCAACCCCCCTGCCCACGCAGGGTCACCTAGAGCACRGGGCACAGGGCTGCGTCCAAGCGGGTTTTAAAGATCTCCAAAGAAGGAGACTCCACARCCTCTCTGGGCAGCCTGTTCCAGGGCTTGGAGACGGTCAGCTCTTTGCTGAGCTAGGCCCCCGTGCAGAGCTTGTCCTGGTGGCCCCTGTGACTCTCAGCAGTGTCCTGCTCCTTGTCGTGTGGCCGCGGGGAGACTGGCCTTGCAGCCTGCGTTCCTGCTCTGCTGCGCGTGGGCCCGCAGCATCCTGCGGGATAAAACACACAAGCAAAACCAAGGGCCTTTTTGCCTRTAAAGACTCAGTTATTAGATGCCATCCTTGGAACTCCAGGCATATGTTCAGGTATGTTGGTGTTATGACAGGTGATAATAGATTTTGCCTAAAAATACTGATTAAAACAGGAAAAAAAATGCATTGGAGTCCAGGCATGGTACTGCTCCTGTAGTGACTTTATTAAACAAAACAAACATCTCGACCATGGCCAAAGTTGAATCTCTGACGCATTTATCTCAAAAGAACAGGTTACAACTGTTTATTTCATCCTTCATTGCTGCTTTCATTGGATTTTAAAGTTATGGTTGAAAATCAGTGATCGTTATTAGATGAGAAAGAAAGGACTCAAATTTTGTGCATTGTATGTCATTCATTACAATGGAACCCTGAATGATAAATAATGTAACTTCAATTAGAGCCATTGTTTGCCTGTTTTTTCTTTAAACATATATCTATTTCTCTATATATTATATTATAAATAAATATTTTTTAAACAAAATTCAGTGAAGTGGTCATATATGATGACCACAAATTAAATCACTTTGACTATATGAGAGCTATGCCATCTTAGTAAACATTTTTTTCTGAWAACATTAAATTTAATATTGTTTTCAAATTCAAATTGGAATTGGGATAATAATGAAATGGATTTTTTCCCATTGAATTTATTTTTATTCAGAAATAGAGGAATATACAAGCCTGACTTTAACAAAATGTTATTTGTGTATTGAATTTTAATTTTGTTTTTACTTTGGTAACAGAGGTAGGAGCTGAAGCTGTATATGTTAGATAAAGCACAATTTATAGAACATTTAACTTACAAAAATGATTTTATGAATTAAATGGTTGCACTTTATTTATAGAAAGTTCTTTTGACTAAGGACCCAGAATAACCTTTGCTCTAACTTGTTCTCTCAAAGACAGTGCCATGATATAAATTTATGTACTAAATAGTCCATTGGGAACAAATCTCATTAAGTGCTTATAGTGTGAAAACRTATCAAGCAGCTTATCAAGATATTAGACTGTTTTTTTAATGTCGTTCCTGCTTTGCCAGTGCTGGTAGCATGAAAGCAAATATGAATTTATAGGTAAGGAAACCACTGCTAAAAAATAGACTAGTTCGATCAGTAGRATTCTCGAGACTTCCTTAAAGGTTCCATATAACCACCATTCATAATGAAACATTGGATTGTAATGCCAAATGTTTAGAGCCTTATTAAGAGCCGTTAAAGAGCTTGTAGGTGCAGCTTATCAAATGTACTTCAGTGGTTTTGAAGCTTAAGAATGTGGAGAGAGCTCTCTGCGAAATGCAGTTGGTGCCCGGCTCCGCTGTCAGCTCGTCCCTCTGCTGCCTGCTCTTTGATGGCTGTGGCRTCCAGCACAGCAATCGCTCCCCAGCTAAGTACTGCATAAACAGGAGCTATACGTATGAGCCCCAAAATATAAACCATTTAAGTGAGCCCCAAATGTCAGGAAATACRACTATGTTTCTGGATACCTATAATTCCTCTTTTTCATGGATCAGAAGACTAGTGAGGGAAGAAACAGGAATGTAACTGCACTACATAAATGCTTATTTCTGTTTCCAAATGGAAACACGTAACTGTTGGCTGCACTGACTCAAGTGTGCGGGGGTTCCCTGGCAGAGAAGCAGCTCCTCTTATGGACATTAGTCTCTTGGGGTTGGGGCCATTTATTCAACCTTTTCYACTTGACCCTCTTCAAGCAAAAATATTTGGATTACGAAATCCAGTTTTTCTGGGTAGTTTTGTTGGAGAATCTTCCAGCTGTTTCAAAACATTTTATTTATCTATTTTTGAAAAAGATAGGGGGACTGAACCCATAACAGAGACTTCCTTTCTCCAACTCATACATAATGCAATGGGATTTGTTATTAGAAACAAACAGCAGAATTTCAAAGTTACTGAAGTCCCCTTTTCTGGCTGTTTATCTCATGATGCTGTAATACAGCACTTTCTGTAGAGTTTTGTAGGCTAGGCAGTACCTCAAATTATCACACTAACTAGAAAGATAAATTCCACTTAACGMTATATGCTGTAGTTTTACTTTTTAATATTTCTTTTGAAAGTTTAGGGCCACCAAATGGCTCTAATATGCAAATAGACTTGCATGGAATTTAGGCTTAGTGATCTGGACCCTTACAACAGTTTCAGATGTTGAGTTTGATTAAAAAAGACTATCTGGGCTGGAGCATAAATTTACTTGCTCTCTGTGGCTTTATCACAGCTGGTCCAAATAGGTCCTGCTTCTACCTGGGACCTTTGGAAGCCAAACTGTAGAACTAAAGCTACTTGCACTTTGCCTATTCAGTCTTTTAAAAGTAGCAGCAGTGACTTTCTGCCCCAGTCAGTTTATGTTAGACTAAAAATAAACAGAATTGGGCCATTCATCTAATCCAACATAACATCTCTCAGCTAGGAGCAAACAGTGCTGTTTTTCTGTTAAATCCAGACGTGCCCCTGGCCTCCAAGAATCCGAATGCTGAAGGTGTTGGGCTGCCTACAGGTTTTCAGACAAAACTGCCTCTCTCGTCTGAAATACTTGGATAAAAGATGCAATAGTACTGAGTAGTAACCATCAGACACGCAGTGGCATATTTATGTGTAGATGTTATGAGCTGAGTATCTTGAGGCATTTCTTTTCTTTAATGGTTGACAAAGTAAGTGCACAAGACAGTCTCACTATTGTACGCAGAGAATGTGGGTGACTTTCAAGAAGTATAGACAGACAGAGTGTGAACAAAAGCAGAAATACTTTTTGATACTTCAGTGACACAACTCCAAAATGAGCTCGAGGGCTGGCTTGCACCTTGGGAAGGTGCTACACAGTTGCTTGTTTTAACACCTACCTTCTGTACGATCCTTGAACATGGCTCTCTGTGCCTCTCTTCTTTACCTGCAAAATGAGAGGAATGGATTCCTGTTTCAGAATGGGGTACTAGGAAAATTGGTAGCCCAGGTAGTCAGATAATGCAGTGGTAAGGATGCGTGCATATTTGTCAGTATAGAAAAATAACATTTTTGCCTCCAGGAGAAGTGAAATGCCTTTTGGAAGAGGAAAAGATAGATGTGGGAGAGACTAAAGGGCTATCAGGAGAGGATGAAATTCTTGAGTCTGATGCAATAAAAGTAATAGGCAGGGAGAGAAGTTGGAGAGAAGGCAGTTGTAGTGAGAAGATGCCAACGTGACCATTGCAGGAGTTGAGCCTTTGCTCTGCTTGTTCTATAAGGTGCTCACCAGCTCTAGTTGGAAGCTCTAGTGCCGCCCTAGGACTGGGGTGAGACCGGTAGGATTTGATAACAAGACTTGAGTTGGAACAGGTCGCACTGGAGGGGCAGAGAGAGCTCGGCTTTGTGCGCAAATGACCTAAACAGTGGGGAGAACCAAATTCACTGGTGCCTTACATGCCTTAGCATGACCAGATAAGGGTCATGCTAAGGCAGAGACTTCAAGGAGATGACTCTTCTTACCTATTCTTCTAATATTTTCCAGAATTTAATTGTCCTGGATCCTCTCGTAGTGAATGAAGAGAAAATAAGACCATCACTGGAGAAACGTTTGGAAGCTATTATTAGTGGAGCTGCTTTGCTAGCAGATTCTTCCTGCACACGGGACTTCCATCGAGAACGCATCATTGCAGAGTGCAATGCTATCCGCCAAGCTCTCCAAGACCTGCTTTCTGAATACATGAATAACGTAGGTAACCATATTTTTATTTTATTTTTTTAAATATCTGTTTCAAAGCCTATTGTAGTATAGATATGTATTGAATGGAAGTAACAAGGTGAGATCAGTGACAAGAGTTTCTTCGTTATTTAACTTCCTAGTTTTTTCTTACAGTTTGAGGAATGCAGTTCTAAAGTTTTATCTTTGTTCCTATAGGATGCAACAACTTGTCTAAATGTAAGTAGTAATGTGTTAAATGTAGTAATTGTTTAAATGTCAGTAATCTGTCCATGTTGTATAATCAGAGCACTGGAACAGGCTGCCCARAGAGGTTGTGGAGCCACCTTCTCTGGAGATACTCAAAAGCCACCTGGATGTGACCCTGTGCCACATGCTCCCTGCTTAGCACGGGAATTAGACTGGCTGATCTCTGGAGGTCCCTTCCAACCTCAACCATTTCTCTAATTAGAATGTTCACAATACTATGTTTGATCTAAGAGCATAAAGTTAAGGCTTATCTTACTAAATTAGAAACTCAGACTTGTTCAATAAAACCTTAAATCTTATCCACRTGTCATGCTTGTAAGTCAATTCACAGGATATAGTTGAGGATGAAAGGCACCTCTGGTGACCGTCCAGTCCAGCCACCCGGTTCAAAGCAGGGCAGCTGGAGCAGGTTGTCCAGGACCGTGTCCCGCTGGGCTTGGAGCATCTGCAATGAGCAGGGCTCCACAACCGCTCCGGGCAGCCTGTGCTCCTCAGAGGAAACTAGGGTTGCTTAGCTTCAAGTGGAATTGTCTGTGTTTCAGTTTGTGCCCACTGCCTCTCATTGTGGCCCTGGAAGCACTGAGGACAGTCCAACTCTCGCAGATTTGCACGCTCTCCATGCAGCTTTTTCATAATCCTTGCTAAGATCCCCCAGGAGCCACCTCTGCTCCCGGCTAACGGCTCCCGGTCCCACATCTCCTTCAGGGAGAGGCGCTCCAGGCCCCGCTGTCCTGCGGCCCTTTGTTCTTCACTGGGAGACGTTTGCAAAGCCATAGAGTTTCATTGCTTTGTAAAAATTACTGTTAAATTTAAGTACTTATTTGGCACTTGCTATGTCTGGCAGTTACATTGTTACATGAAAAAATGTAGAGCTGGGTGCTATTAAYATGGGTACATATTGTTAATATCATCATCAACAATTCTCTGGAACTGTTTCTGTAAGCACACTGTTCTTATCTAAATATATGTCAAATTGATTCATCTGCCACACTGCGAGGATAATTGTGTGATGCAGCCATTTGTTTCTGTTTTTGGAGCTGACATTCCTTTCTGTTTTGTAAGTCTTCCTGCTTACCTCRTCCAAGGCTGTTCTGATGAGGCAGTTTTGCCTCATTCCTTAGGAAAATGAAGGCTAAGGATTAAGGTAACCTAGAGGTTTCTTCATTTCCCTGGTACTTTACTTGCTGGTCTTTTCTCAAGTTTATTCATCATATTTGGGGAAAAAAATACAGGTGTAGGGAGGAAGGGACCAAACTCTCCTTGGTGGTGGCCAGGGACATTACTCAGGGTAATGGGTATAAGTCGAAACACAGGCAGTTCCATCTGCATGTGAGGAAGAACTTCCTCAGTGTGAGGGTGACAGAGCCCTGGAACAGGCTGCCCAGGGAGGCTGTGGAGTCTCCTTCTCTGGAGGTCTTCAAAACCCGCCTGGATGGCATCCTGTGCCACATGCTCTGGGTGTCCCTGCTGGAGCAGGAGGGTTGGACTAGATGATCTCTAGAAGTCCCTTCCAACCTTAACCATTCTGTGATTTATTCCATTATCTGTGAATTTAAGTTGTTGTTTCAGTCCCTAAACAGATACAAAATAAAAAAAAAAAAAAGGGAGCATCTTTAACTCAGTATTTATCTATGGTGTTTCTGTTGGATGGAACAAGTGTCCTGAACCTCTCCAGTGGTGCTCTACGTATGGGTCAGCTATGTGGAACGTTTTAGCTATGGTTAGCTGGGGAGGTTGGTCTTCGATACCTTCTTGCAGCAGCTGTCTGTAGCAGATGTCTGCTCTAGGGTRGATGTGGTTTGCTGATGCAGGCTTGAAAGTTTAATAAGGAATTCCTCATTGGAAGCAGCAGGGAACATGCAGGATATGAATGTGGTGCTTAGCAATCCGGATCATTACAGGTTTGTTGCGGGAACCCTTCAGTGGAATTCTGTGTCTTGCCAGAGTTGGACTGAATGACTATAAGTCATGTAATCTTAAATCGTTGGCCTCTTGGAACAAAATTGGGATTGTGTTTTCTGTTTCAAAAAGAACCATGTTCTGAGGATTACCTACTGCAGGATATGGGGAAGTGAAGGATCCTTTGTCCAACTGGAAGTGTAAGCTTGAGAGAGTCAGGAAGCAGCTCTTCTAATCAGACTGAAGGAAAAGTGTCTGAACAAGATGGTAAAGACACAGGTGAAGGAAGTGAGGAGGAAAGTCCTTTTCTTCCTTTAAAGTGGAAGAAAGTATCATTTTAGTTCTCAGACATTCTTGTGAGTTGCAATATCCAGTTGATTGGAATATATATATATATATATTTATTTCTTCAGGTATGTAGTGGTCATTTCTTGCTGGTAAATTGGTTCGATGGATTTTCTTAAGACTTCTTTCTGCCTGGGTGTTGCTAGTGAGAGCTATATTGCTTTGAAGACACGAAAGCACAAGAGACACTTGCTACACCTTGGCAAATCCTTCTGTAGCAGCTGCTTTACCAGGAGGCTGAGCACACTGCCCTGGCACTGGTGACATCCCAAAGCTGCTGAGTCTTTACCTTGGAGTGCTGCAGGTGGATGGGGCCTGCATTGATGCTTGACCATGTGTGCGGGGCCATCCTTCCCAGAGGACACCACTAAGCAGCTTCTCCAGCAGCCTTTCAAGTGGCGGTGCCCGGCATGGGAGGCGGGAGCGCGCTCCCGTGGGAAGCGCTGGGCAGCCCTCGGGACGGAAGGCGGAAGCGGCCCAGCGCAGCGGGCACCTCTCTTGCTTTCTTAGCTGAGGARTAGTATGTTCTTGGGAGCAGTTTTCAGTTTTAGCAGGGTTATTCCCAAGGACTTCAGTGCCTAAACTCTGCCCGAGTTCTGTGTCATCGAAGTCCTGTTCCTGAAATTAGCCCTCAGTGCTTAAACAAATGTACAAGAACTTATGATTTTCCCCCATCTATCTGAAACAGTGCAAGGGATGCAGCTTTTGTTGTTCCCAGATGTTCTGTTTTTATTTCTCAATTATTTTAAGTCCGTAAATAAGCCTCAAGGACATCAAGTGAAATCAAGGGCCTATTGATGTCAATGATAAAACTTGAGAGTTGTCTCTGAAAGCCAGGAAAAACATCTTTTCAATAGTTACTGCCTTTTATGTAAGTGGCTGCTTTTCACAGAGGCTGTATCACACCGAGGTGATGTGACGGAAATTCAAGCAAAATGTTATTTACGCTAATAAAGACCCATTCTGTCTCCAAGAAGCTTAAGCTTTTCTATTCACAAGAAACTCAGGCAAGTAGTAAAGCACAAAATGGGGCAAATGTATTTAAAATTCTTCTGGAAAGCACCAATCTTTCTTTTGAGATTGCTGGATTATTTGGGTATTATTACTATTCTCTTTGAACTTTATTGATAGGTATATACTGTTAAGGAATATGTTTATATTCCAGGACATCGAGTAGCACAAATGACTATTGTGAAGTTGGATGGTTTATCAATGGTTGGAACCTACTACAGTGCGTGGAGCAGAACGGTCTGTACGAGCAATCCCTTGCACTGCATTCTCTCACACCCAGCCTAGTGTCTTGTCTCTGCTCAGCCTTCAAAATGGAAAGCTCTGAATACATCAGGGTGCAGCAACACCCACTGTGTTGCCTGAGCTCTCTCTTTACACCCCCAGGCAAGAGAGAGACACCAGGGACCAGCAGGGCTGCGAACAGGAGGAGTGGGTGCTGCTTAGCCAGGAGGCACTGGTGAGATGGTGGCTGCTTTTGTGGGCTCCAGTTCTCTAGTTCTTTTGAAAGATCGCTGCATGATATTGTGGCTCTGTTTCTCATCTTACTATGGACATGGGTTGGGTGTTTATTTCTTAGCTGAGCTTGGAAGGCATGCTGTGTGCCAGTCCTCATGGGCTGTGATTTCGTTGACACTCATTGTAGATTTGAAAGATCTCTGTTTCTTAACTGGGGCTTGTGTTCTGGTGCTTCTTTTGGATGACACCATTTTGGTACAGTGCCTTGCCTTTTTAGGGTAACGTTCAAAGTTTATGGACACTGAGATTCCGCAGGCTTCATCTSACCTGTGCTTTATGGCTTCCTGCGGAAGGTTTTACCACTTCCCTGGGCAGAGAGAAGACAAGACACTTCAGTTTATAATCACAGTGGTGCAGTGCATCTCTCATTTAAGCTACTTACTCTTGCAGTGGATTTTTCATTTCATTGCTCACGGGGAACATTTTGGTAGTTCTGCAGACTGCAAAAAGTGTCCCCAAAGACTTGTTTCAGGTTGAAGAAAATGTTTTTCAGCTTAAAAAGAGAACGTTTCATGTCTTTAATTTAAAGAGTTGCCCAGCACTTTGTTAGATATTTGCAGTTATTGGGAGTGATTTCTCTTTTCATCCATGTGTTACAGGTACAGAACTAGATGATTACTAATATTTAGCAATATGAATGTGAAAAGATTAGCACTTCCTAAGTATAATGTTAGGAGGCAAAACTGAATCCCTTACCGTGATGTGTATGAATCAAATAGTAAGGAAACTAGCAAAAACGCTGTGGTCTCTCTTCACATCTGTCACCATTCCTTACTGCAAAGCCGACTTTCTCCACCCCTGTAAAGGTCCCCGTCTTCTGCTCCTCGCASGTGGCTTCTGGCCTTATTCTACATCACTTTGCCTAGCAGAATCATTAATGTTGAAAACATTAATGTTTAAAATGTTTAATGTTTAATGCTTTAAAAGACATACCAACCAAATGAACAAACACATCAACCTTTTCATAGGCTTCATAAAACAAGAACCATTTCAGGAAACGTAGCATGTGCCATTTTTAATTACATTTATTTGGGGCAATTTGTATTGATATTTTGGAAGGGGAGGTAGTGAGCTATTTGTTGGCAGYATTATTATAATATGCTAAAAATGTGTTTGGAATGTATACTTTCCTTTATGAATGCATTTTTCTAGTTACTCTAAGTCTTGCTCATTTCAATATCTGCCAGCTGCTGTTTCCTTTTCTATACAAAGCTGCTATGATGCCRTGCATTTAAAATGTTGTTTTGAGAGATCTTGCCAGATATCCAGTCCACACATCATCTATCGGTATCATGGGTATCGTGTCTCATGTTAGACTAGACTAACAAGGGAGAGTGAGAACTGACTGCTAGTTAAAATCTTGAGGAACAGGATAGCTGAACATCTGCCGTGGTTTGTTCCTGTTTAGCTAATTACATCTTGGAGCAGAGGGTGAACTAACTGACCCCATGAAATTCCCTTTCTCCCCCTGTATTTCATACAGGAATATCTACAGACAGAGTCTGTGTTTGCATGTCCTTCTGCAAGTGGAATGAGTTTGAATGCTCGCACTTTACTGTGTTCTTCATATTCAAAATTCTTGAAGCAAGAAGTTTTTTCTAGAGGAGTTGGATACAGCAAAATTTAAGCTGTATAAACTTGAGTGTGTGATGTGTGGGTGGTAACTGTCTATCCGATTTTTCTTACCTAGGGTCTTTTTTAATGACTATTGAGCATAATGTCTTCAGAAAAAAAAAAAAAAAAAAAAAAAGGTGTTGAGTAAAATTAGTGCCCCTATGGCACATTATGCTGGCGTTTCTGCAGGAACGCGGATCTGCTGCTGCCGCCATCGGCGCAAGGCTTCAGTTAGCTGACTCTGAGCTCCCATATGGTGGGTGTTGTTGTGTTTTATATGCAGTACTGGGGAAATTAAAAATCATTTTTCCAATGTTACCTTTGCCAAACATATAGTTTTAAAGAGAAATTGAATATGAAATGTTCAGGAAAAAAAAAAAGATTTCTTGTGTTTGAAAGGTGGAAGTAATCTAGTGAATTCACAAATAGATTTATAGTTGGCAAGTAAGCTGCAGCTAAATTTACCTGACTATTTATGGCATTGCAGACTTTGCAGGAACCTGGATCTGTGCACAGGAACTAGGCAAAGATAATGAAAGCTTTTCTGTTCCTAAGCCCTGTTTTTCATTTGGCAGTTCTGAGGCAAGCTATTCCAGGATTAATCGAATCCTTACTTAAGGCCTGCACTGAAGTAATATAGGGCGATGAGGCCGTGTGGCTCCGCAGAGGATGATTCAGAAGGATAGGCAGTAATTTGTATTCGCTATACCTGACAGCGCTGCAAATATATTAGGTTGCTGAAGACTCATATTTTTTTCAGGGAACCTTCAATGAAGTGGTGTTTTCTCTCTCCCCAAGATGAAATAAATCCTTGATTACGGTAATAAACAAGCCTTACAAATAAATATTAGAAGGATTTGTTTACTTAACATCTAGCTAGCTCTTTAATTTACAATATTTTTTCGCTGTTTATGCAAAATGATTGTCATTATGTGAGACCGATTTCCTATTTTCTCAAGGACAGTAAAGACTGATCATTTTTCTGAATGTTGGGATGCCATTTCTGTTATTATCCTAAATGCTAGTATACGGAGTCCCGTCCTCCAGCAGGCATTTATACTGTTTTGTTTTTGTTTTAATTGTTTATGACAGCTCATTTTTGTGGACCAAATTTATTCTACAAGTCATTCCTGTGAAGTTAGAAAGTATTTACTTTTAGTCTACCTAACACTTCTTATGAAAAGATCGATATTTGATAGTTTAGGGAGTTCTTAATGGAAAAAATAATATTATGGACAAATTAAGAGCACACTCAACCTTTCTCTAAGCTTTGTAGCAAAACAAGGAAAGGTATTTTTATAACCCAAGCCAAAATGACTAGTTTGAACTTCTTCTCTGAAAGGCTGTCATTGCTAAGTGTGTATCCAGCTGGACGAGCTGCGTGCGCATGCTGGCAGCCTGGGCTCCAGAGGCTGGGCAGGGAGCCCTTAGCTAGGAGCAGAGGAGGCTCCTGGAGGATCTTCCGAAGGGGGAAAAGAGCCAAGAGAGCTGGAGTGTCCTCGGTGTTTCCCAGGCAGGGCCAGAGGCAGGAGGCACAAACACAGGCAGTTCCGCTTGAACCTAAGCCAGGCCTTGTTGCCTGTGAGCGGGGTTCAGCTCTGGCACAGGTTGCCCAGATGGGCTGTGGAGTCCCCCCCAGCAATAATCTGGGATTATCTTTTCCATTAAGTAGTAATGCATCTATTTTTTTTTCTTTTTAAAGCTTAATATTGTTAGTAAACTATTGTTAGTCTGTTGTGTAAATAGAGATATCTAGAAAAGGAAATCCCCCGTTCTTCTGTTCCGAACATACTTAACAAAAGGTCTTTGCAAAAGAAAGGAAAGTTAATGATCAGTTTGAAATCCATGTAAATAAGAAGATTTAAGGAGTATAAATTGATGCACGTTCCTGAAAGATGTTAATGAAAAGCGAAACTGGAGGTCATGGTAAGTCTGTCTCTGGAAATTCGTTTAGTATTCTTAATAGGGCAAAAAAGGCCATATTTTTTGCTCTGTTTTGTCCACTGTGCATGTGCACAAATGTGCAATGTATACGTGTGAGAGCAGATGCACACAAACAGAAAATATTTCGCTTTGGTTACAATGTTACTCTCTCTTTTTCCAGTCTACGACTGTTTCCTTGCTATATTTGACTGGGAAGTTGGTTTATTGTTATTTTGGATTTCAAGTGTTTGGAAAACTTGTTCTTTCTAATTGGAGGTTTAAAAAAAAACAAATAGGCTTACTAATTTCCTGGATTCAGCCAGCTGCCTCTTGTGTTCACTTGTGCACATGCGGAAGCAAGATTCCCCAATGAAACACGCTGGGATATCTCAGGAAGTGCTGACTGATGCTGACAAGATTATTGTCAGTTTTATATCTGCTCACTTCTGAACAGCTGTAGACAAAATGAATTTTGAATTTTATTTTGAAATGGGATCTTTTTTGTGATTCAAGTGATAACTGCTATTTACAGGAAAGAGAACATCAAAAAGCATGCACAAAAGCATGAAGGGGTAAAAATGCAGTCGTCGCTGTGACTATTTTTACTGAGCAGAGTCGAACTTTGAGGAGGGTCTACAGGTACTGTCTTACTGACTACATTTTAATCAGAAATATTAGTTATTAATAGAAATATTAGAACTTTATGGAATATAATTAGTAATATATTGTCATTGTTTACTTCTTTTATACTAATAAATAGGCAAAATAGGCCCAGACACTGGACATCCATCCTATGTCACTGTTTCTTGTTTTCTGTAAGGTAGYCCGAGTGCCACAGAAGTTCAGCAATTTGCAGAATCACTTCTCTTAGTATGATTAATGATTCCTTATAACCCACCTGTCTAAAATGGAATGATGTTATACACTGTTGCAGATAATAATTGTCATGTCCTTTGTCATTAACTGTGTGGTTATATCCTTTGCAACAGATAATATCTCTTATCTGTGCATTGGTTAAATTGAAGAAGTAGCTAAGACTCCAGCAGCAGCATGTTGTGAAATTATGGGCAAGCCCATCTGCTCTGAAAAATCAGGTGCACCGAGTGACATTTTTCAACATGGCCTTTATTTCTTTGGGATAAAACAGAAATAGTTTTTTTGCGTTTCTCTTTGGAGGCCTTTCATAGTATTTCATAGTATTTCCTTTAAAATGTTATTTTAGCTAATATCTAAGAAGTGATGGTAACCAATAAGGTCTTTTAGTCCTAAAAGCTGTCTGTCTTTTTTCAATTATAATAGCTGTTCTAATTAAAGCTATTCAAAGCTATTTGAAGCTCCTCCTTGAAAGATACTTTTGTTTGAACAGAATTATAGAAATATTTATAATTCCTGATGATGTTATAGCGAAATGTTTATGCTGGTAAATCTGTGGTACTGGTGAGTTGTGTCCAGGTAAAGGAGAGCTGGCAGCTGTTGGGAGCTGATGAAAATGAGCAAGAGCATCGTTTCTACTTTGAGAGAGATGTTTGCTTCGCTGCTCTCRGTTTTCGGGGGGTGAGTAGGAGGTTACTAGGTTCCAGTGGTTACTGCTGGAAGCAGATTGTTTCCCCCAGTGCCTTGGCCTTGTTTTGCTGAGCAAAACTGTCACGGAGGAGCAGAAAGCTGGTCTCAACAGGAGGTCTCACCTGTGCCATCTTTGAGGGCCTTGCAGCTTTGCCTGCCCCTGCATGTCGCCCAGGGATTGCTAGGCAGAGGATACTGAAAGAGCTGAAGCTTTTTGCACACCATTAACTTTTATGTTTCTCCTCCGTTCCTCCTGCAGTGGTATTCGCATGTTCACGTTAGTGTTTCGCTTGCATTTTTCTCTGAGGGACGTTGTGGGGTCTTTATGGGAGCATTTGAAGACCTCTGCCCTGGAATACACCTAGAATTTCACTGCCATATTCCCAAAGTTACATGGCTAATGTCCTCACAGCAGCTCTGGAGTCACAACATAGGTGTTACGCACCTGGTGAGTTGAAGAAGGCAGGGCTGAAGTTRGGGATGCAGGTAACGTTCCTTTGAACATATCCAGGAAAGGCAAATGTTATTAACAGGAGTTGTCATCTGCAGCATGAGGGGAGGCAATTCTGCTCTCAGCACTGATACTGCTGATGTGAGTGATGCAGTTCAGATTTCTCTATGTTCACAAAAATTGGTAAGATGTATGGCTCCTCCCTGTCTGGAGAAAAAGTACCATTTGGTAGAAGGTCATATATTCAAATTATTTGCTTGGTATTTATTTAGATATGAACAGCTTCAGTGGAATACTATGACCAGCCCAAGGAGTTAATGCAAATTAATGAAATAAAGCAAGAAGCCTGAAGAAGTAGTTATTAGGAGCATTAGTTCTTTTAGATTTTGTTTTGACAGCTAGTGCAAGTTTTTTTTCATGTTCTTACTTGTAATTACAGTATAGAGCGTGCATATATCTGAAACAGATCTGTAGGCTGGCCGGTGAGTCAGGCAGTGCTTGCCAACAGCTGGGATGTGATCCTGCCCTTGGTATTCCCAGCTGTGGTGCTGCGGGAGCCGTGTCCTTTCCCTGAGCCTGGTGCCTCCCTCCTGGAGCGCTGGCTCATGGCCGGAGGAAGGTTTTGATATGCAGCTCCTAGGCCACGGTGGCTGCTCGCTCCTCGTAGCACAGAGGTTCTGCTGCAGAAAACACACCATCTGCATGAAGGGAGCATCCGAGAAGGGGCATCCGAGAATTTCAATYATGAATTGAAGGAGAAGTCAAAAGAAACCAATAAAAAAAGTTATTAAGAAAAATGGCAATGAACTAGGTGATRTATCCATCAGTCTTGTCGTAACTTGGATAATCAGGAAGATGCCACAGGAAATGTTATGATGATTGTGAATCAGGATGAGAAGGTGGTGATAAACAGCCAGCACAATGCTTTAAAATAAGTTTAGTTTTCTTTGTTTAACAGAATAGCTGGCTAGTGCATAAAAGGGAGGCAGTAAATACAAAGTAACTTTTAACAAGATTTTCCACACTGTCCCAGAGGAAAATTGGGGTGGATGGTTAAAATAATGCTAAGTGGAAGTGCCCTCCACAGCAGTCTAGGGAATTGCTATTTGTGTGACTGTGGGTCAACTTGAGATAGTTAAATGAACTGTGATCCTTGCAAGGACAGCCCTACATCCAAGTGGGTTCTTCAGTGATAAATTAATCACTTTTGGACAACTTTATTTGAGATTATTCTTTTTTGGAATATAGGAAAAGCCACAATATACATTTGYTTAATACTGTACAGAAGCCATGTAAATATAAGCCAAGTAGGCAGCCTTGTGATTCTTCTACCACTTCTAGAGGAGCTTTATGCTACACACCGATGGATTTCTTCTAGCCTAGGTTGTAGATCTTCCACCTGCTCTGGCTGAGGAAGCTTCATTACTTTTTTATAATTAGGTTTGTTGGTTATATATAAAGAATAGCTCCATTTTATGTTGTACTGACCTTTTTCCAATAAGCTTGGGAATCTAAAACCATACCATCAAATATCGCTATTTTATGTGATATATTTCAAAGTTTCTTCCAGAGTTGAAATTAAAATTGCTGATGCTAAGGAAATAAAAATGATTGATGCACTGTTTACACTTGACCAGCTGCTAATGAATTCTCATTCAATACCTTGTTAGCTTTCGCTCAAGTAGTACGTCAGGCAAGACAGAAAATAGCCTGAAGTTCATAAAAGTGCAAAAAAAGAAARAATGGAACATATTCTGACACTTTTGATCTATGAACTATTACATAAATTGTGATGCTCTTCTGGGCTGCTGTGATGGATAGGATCATTTTTCCGTGGGCTTGCTTCCCTGGCGTGACAGCACAGAGGGCCTCGCCTGCCTGCTTGCAGGAGCCACCTTCCGCAGGGAAGGGCGCTTCCCAGCTTTCCTTGGGGAAGGGCCTGCCCAGCTGGCAGCAATTCTGCACTTCCCAGGCAGGAGCTTCAGAGCAAGAGGAGAGCTTTCCTGGGGATCTGCGGCCTGATCTGTGGGTCTGTATCTTGAAAACCCACTGAGAATACTTAGCCGTGGAGCAAGCTTGAAGGTGAGGATACCTGAAGAGCAGGGAAGGGCCTGGCTGCCTAGCACCTGGATTTTAGTTTCTTCTGTCCAACAGGACAGAGCTTTCACACTTTCAGCATTAGGCTGCAATAAAACCTAGCTTGAGTGATTCAGAGCCTGCCAGGTCTCTTTAAAGAGAAGGTGGAGGAATTCTACCTCCCTTCTGCGGAGCTTTTCTAAGCCTAAGGTCAGTGTTATTGAATGTTGAATATAGAGAAATCCCATATTTATGGTAGTCGTCCATGGAAATATACTTCACCATTTTATTAAAATGCAGTTTTGTTTGTATCCCTTTTCAAATGAAAGTTTTTCAGCTGTTTTCACACTTCCTCAGTGCAGTTTGGCTGTTACTTTCTGCTTTCATTAGCACTCATGTTGCAAGGGGGAAGAATTCCTGCAAACCAGAAGGACTTGCATTATTTCTGCAATGTGTAAGACTACAGAAGAAATTGAGGTTTGGCCTACTCTGTTTAAGCCAAGCAAAATAATAAAAGAAAAAAATTATGTAAAAAAAAGACATTTTGTGACTTTTCATCCGGTTTTCCTTCCTCTTTTTTAATTAATATTTTTTTTACAGCTGAAATTTCTGCCAAGGACCAGACTCTTTGTCTCTCTAKCCCTCAAGCTGTGTATTGTAGATGTCTAACTATTCAGGGCCTATGCAGCTTCTCCTTGTAGGAAGCCTTGTTACCCACAGGCAAATGTAATCCATCATCTTTTCCTTCAACAGTTCCCGTCTTCCCTCTACTCCAGGAGAAATCAAAAAAGATTTATAAGGTTCTGCAACCCACAAAATCTGACTTGTCATCCTTGAATCAAGTATACCTGATTGCAAAGCTACTATTTTTATATGAATTTTGAAAGCTGAGTACCACGGGGTTTTTTTTTTTCCTGTCTGTGTGCTGCTCAAAAAGGTGAAAATTGTGTGTGTGTATTTGGATACAAATATATGTATTTTTACTGCTTCTGTTTAGAGTGTTATTGCTGCAAAGTCGAAGCTTGTTTTGTCAGAAGCACAGTAAGGCATCTGCTCTGAGGTGTCCAAGCAGCAGGAGGAGTTGGAGCTGAAACGCTGCGTTTCTCTGATGGTCGTGTCTTCATGTGCACTGTGTCCCTYGGCAGCAGCTCTGCGGCTGGCACTGCCCCGGCGATGGGGGCGGCCCGCGGCATCTCGGCCCGCTCGCTGCCCCGTCCCCGCAGCCCGCGCCTGGGCCGCCTCCCGCCAGCGCGAGGCGGCAGCTCGCTTGGTGCCTTGGCCTTGGCGTTCATGCTTCCCGTGCGCTTACTTAGCTTGATCTGCCCCAGTGAGGGCCAGTGACGCTGCTTCCTTAAGTCCCTGCAGTTCATCAGAGTTGCTTTGAGCYGTGAGGAAGCTGAGTA
Source organism: Nothoprocta perdicaria (assembly GCF_003342845.1). NCBI lineage: Eukaryota > Metazoa > Chordata > Aves > Tinamiformes > Tinamidae > Nothoprocta > Nothoprocta perdicaria. Next base: position 555,830 of record NW_020455545.1, read on the forward strand.
GTTCTGCGTTATCTGCAGACCTCCAATATTTATCAAGGTTTATCCTGGGGCTTTGATCAAAAGGTACACAAAGTTGGCTATGGAGGCACCTGATAACATCAGGAATGCCAGAGTGTCACAGCTAACCTTTGCTTTTCACACTGCAGTCATCTGTTCCTTACCTTTTAGGTTAGAATTGCATTTTTACTTCTACTTGTCAGTTGATGACGTTTCCTAATAAGATGTTGAAAGGAGTTTTTCAAAACTCTTCACAAGGTTAGTTTTACTGTGTTTGTTTTTCTTCCCTATCTTATTTAAAATGTTTTGGAATTTGAGTCAAGCTTTTATTAGGAGTGAACATAAGCTCTTCATTTCTTTGGAAAAAAAATGTAGAAGGGCTTGTGCATCTCAAATATGAACTTGAGGACTGCTGAAGAAATGATAACTCTGTTTGTTTGTTTTTTTTCATTCTTGCTGTGATCCAGACCTATCTATTGCTCTTCCATCTGGCCCTTTTACAGCTGCCTCTGTCTTGCTGCTTACTACTTTCTCTCCTTACCATTTTTCACCATTTTGCTTATACCTCTACCCCTTCTGCTAAATAGATTTTTTTTTTTTCTGGTTGGAAATATTTGGCAAAGCTTGGGTCAGAGAAGAAAATATTCTTCAGAGAAATGCTCATCATTTTTGGACAACTTGATCTGAGATTATTGTTTTCTCACGATAAGTAATTGTAACCATCTCAAGAGTTGTTTTTGAGAAACTTTTCATCTTCATTCTTAATTGCTGGTTTATTTATTTATCTCACAAGTCCTGTCCGTTGGACAACTTTGAAACTTTGAGGAGAAAGTCATAAGATTTCAACTTAGTTGACCTTTTGATTCTATATAYGTGTTTAAAATATTCCTTTTGTAATATTATATTACTCAATTATTTAGATTATTTTCCAGTTATTTTAAATTGTTACCTTTATGACCATGAGCCTCGGAAATTTTCCATGCAACTAAATCTCTTGAAGTGTAAGCTTATGAGGTGAATGTTGTAGTCCAGTAACTATTGTGGCTTTAGGAATGCTTTTGTATATCATTTTCTGTGWATTTTGTCATAGAATAATTCAGACGCAGTCTTAGAGTACGTCATTAATGCCTATTTCTGGAAGCACGAATTAATTTGTTCTTTCTGTGTGAATAATGCTGTCTTTTTAGTAAGATCTTTGCCTATGACATGAAGGAATCTTTGAATGTAATTTCGTTGCGCAAGTGCACTGAGGTCAGTACTTCATTTCAGTGGATGTTTCTCTTGCTAAAGGAAAAAGCAGAACTTCCCAAGTCAGGAGGCAAAATGCACGTCGGCAGGGAAGGAAAGAAGGAACAAGGCACAAGCTCCTCTCCTGGGAGAGAAGAGATGCAACACTAGATATTTTGTGAGGCTGGAAACAATACACATGAAGTTGTCATTTTAAATTTAAACCACGGTGTTGTTTCAGARGTGCAGAACAGAGGCAGATCTTTAAGCCTCTCTGGAATCCAGTTGCCTTCTGTGAGAGTCTGTGTCAGCTGTCACAGAACCACGAGGAAGTCAGAAATGTTCAGTAAATTCAGAAATCTCATGCAGGTGCCAGGTTTATGAGCTAGTTCACAGGATGCAGTAGGAGCAGGAAAGCACCTCTGGCATCTGCCCAGGCCAACCTCTCTGTTCAGAGCAGGGCAGCTAGAGGAGGTGGCCCAGGACCGTGTCCYGCTGCTGTTGGAGCATCTCCAAGGATGGGGACTCCTCTGGGCAGCCTGTGCCCCTCAGAGGAAACAAGAGTTGCTTGGGTTCAAGCCGAGGCTCAAGCAGAAGTGCCCACGTCCCCCTCTGCCTTGTGCTAAATCAGAGTTAGGAACAGTTAGGTCAGGCATAAGGGAAGATACTGTAATAACAAGAATGGTTGCACGTGATGCAGATTAGACTCCACCCGCAAGACTGCAAGTGTTTGGAGAAGCATCTATAATAGGAAAGYTGATTTTGTTTTGAGATGAAAAGGACATCTAGTTCACCCCTTTCAGTCTCATTTTTAAAATTTGTGTTGCCATCACTTGATGAAAGTGGATGAGGAACAGTTTATTCTGAGATCTATTATTCATGTGTATTAAGGCTTTAGAGTGCAAAGAACACCCTGAGTAGTGGTAGAAAGAAAAAGCTTGATTTTTATTAGCATGATATAGCATATTTGAGTTTATATTTGAAAGATCCAGTGATGAAGTAAAAGCCACTTGAGTCAGACAAACTGTAATGTGCTCAGTAGGTAGCAAACCTGTTCAGCTCTGAAATGGATAGCTGAAAGGCATTTAATACTTAACCTTTTTTTTTTTTTCAATATCTCAGCCTGAATGTTTTTTCTTTCTTATGTTCTCCACTGTGACAGTGAGAGCTCAGATAAGGAGGTGCATTGAGGAAGTGTAAGGAGAAGAAATATGAACCGGCTCAGCAGTGCTGAAACTGTATACAGGAAAAAAGTCTTCCCGGATCTTACTTGCATATTTAATTTTTTTTTTTGTCAAAGATACCATTAATAGCTTTATATTTGCCTTTCCTGAAAATAAGACTTCTGGATAATAAATTCGAGATAGTTTGCACAGTWAAGTCTAGTTACAAGGTTCTACAGCGGTAAAAAATCAAGTTACCAACAGCATAATGTAGAAGAAAGGTGTGTCATCATTAGTAGAAAAATAAATCACTTCATTATTTCTTTTCAAAGAACAAATGACAACAGTACATATTCAGTATGAATGCTTCAGTGAATGGCTTTCCCTGCCTCATGACACACTTATACAAAACTAGTGAAATTACTGAGGTACACAGTGCTGAAGTGACAGATCATTTGTTATTAATGAACATTCCCATCCCTCCAGCTGAAGAGCTTTTGTTCTCTAGGGAGCGGAGAATTAGTATATGCAAAGTCTAAGTTATTTGACTTTGAAATATGTTTTCTTGGTGCGATCATTTTATGATTAGACTGTAGGTTGAACTGTTGCTGAGTTGCATCCACCCTAAAAATGTATTTCTTATGGAATGCAAAGTGGGAAGTCATCTCTGAAAGCTCGGAAAAAAAAATACTATGACTGATCATTTTTAAACCCTTTGATGTTTACTACAATAACTTGCATCCTTTTTTAGCTGTATGACATTAATGAGGCTGTGAAGTTGATCCAAGGAAACTCTACACTAATATAACATTAATGCTCACTTGTAAATTATTACCCTTACACGTGTCGTGTCATGCCTCTCCTGGTGACGCTCGGCAGTGTCCACKGTTGTGAATGTATGAGGTCCTTAAGGCAACGAGACTGGCTGAATTGAATGGATTCCACTTGTGGGTTTGTTTGCTGCCGCACTGCAGGGCTGCATTGTAGTTAACCATCTAAAGAGACAGTTTTAAGAATGATTTATTTACATGCAAAATTGATGTTGATGAAGTAGAATATAAGCTCCGTGCCGTGTGGGATTTTCACAGYTGTACACACTGCACTTTAGCTTACATAAAAATTCTCAGGAARGTTCTAGTGGCAAAATGTTAATTCCTTTGGTGTTCATTAAAATAACATTAATCATGAACTCTGTTGTTCATGTAGATTTATGCTGAAACTTTACAATTAATATTAATCAGCTTCTATAATTAGGAAGAGCRGGAAAATAGATTTTGGCCTTGTTACTTTATAATAGCACTATTAATTCACTACAATRCTAGAATATTTTTTAGGAATTTGGTAAGCATTTACTTTAAATACAGATCATACAGACAAGCTGGTATAGGATAAAAGGTTAGTGTGAATGGTAATATTTTAGTTTTGTGAGTCCTTTAAAGAACTTAATTTAGTTTGAAGTGTGTTATTTCTATGTTGAAAGTGTGTAGCAATATTTAGAGAGAAACAGTATTATTTTTTTATTTGCCAAGGTGATGGACTTGTGGAAACTGAAAATATGTTGGTTCCTGGTGAGAGGAACCTTGACTTTTAAGAAATCCCYAGGGGAAATCTGGTAATTAAATCTACAGGGTTTTGGATAACATCTATGCTTCAGGWAGTGGGATGGATGTTATCAAACTACCTGAAAGGCATCAGCTTGTCATTTCTATTGACATGATAACTGTATTTATGTACCAAAAAAAGGAAATGAAAAATGTTATTACGATACCCTCTCATTCATTTCCACTAGAACAAAGAGAAAAGGCAGTGTTTCTTGTGAAAGGAAATTTTTTTAGAAAGTAAACTTTCTATTTCTATTTCTATTTTTTGGAGGAAAAAAAAAAAAAAAAAAACAGAACGGTCTTCTGAGAAAGGGCCATTATAACTCCAAAAGCCAGTGGTATCTAATGTATCAAAACAAACCCTATTAAACTTCATCATTTGGTCACAATTTATCTGTCAAAATTGCATTACATTTAGCTAAAATCAGTAAGATATTGAATGATGTTAGCCTTGTGGAGCAAGACAAATCAGTATGCATGACAGCAATGGTCATAGAGACTGGATTTAGTAAAACTGAGGCAAACTTGGGCTACTCTGCAGCATCTGAAAGGAGATGCAAGCAAAGATGCTATAGCTTGAGCTTAATAGTCACTCATCTCTAAAATCTCTCCTGTTTTTTTCAGTTATTATGGGTGTAAGTGCAAGCATAGGAACTAGAGGTAGGGGGAATTGCCCTTTTGTGTTCTGGTGGAGCACACGCTTCCTGCCTTTCCTAACGTGCGTGGCGATTGCCTCGGCAGCATGTGAAGGACGCGCTTTATCTTGCGTGGGCGCAGCGGCCCTTCCCTGGGGGAAGCACACAGGCTACTAGCAGGCTGATAGCACCTGAAAGGTTATTTAAGCTGGACCTGGCACGCAGGCACAAACCAGGATGCTGAGGACCCGCCTGGAGCAAGGCAGGCAGTGCGTGGCAAATAGAGCCATGCAAATACTCGCAGCCAGCACATGGCTCGTGAGCCTGCCTTGCTGGGACGTGCCAGTGCTGCCGCCGCTGGGGAGCAAACTGGGAGACACACAACTGGGAATGTCATGTTCGATGCAGCACTGCGGAGGTCGTTGCTGAAGCACGTACGGATACTGCACTGACAGTAGTGTATTCCAGTTGAGAATGAAAGGAAGGCATCAAATTCACAGCTTCTCTTCAAACTGTGCCCCAGGACTAGCATCACTGTATTTCCCAGATGGGTCAATCCCTTTTCCGTGGAAAGATCCTAGAACTCTCAGGAGGATAGCAGGGCTGCGTAACTAATTAATTAATGTTTTGAGTTACATTAATGTATGAAACCAGAACCTACCTGGAAATGCAAATCTATTTTTGATGAGTGATTTTTGTCAGAGCAGTTGAAAATCAAATTAGCTTAGATCTTGRATGAGAAAAGTATTCCGCCTCCAGAAACAGGTGGGGTTAGGGAAAAAGAGAAGAGTGTTTCAGATGGAAGAAAATATTGGACATAGTTACATTTGAGTGAATTCTAAGGCTGAGGTTTACGCTTTATAATTTGTTTAACAAAGAATAAAAGCAAATGCAAAGGAGAACACAAGCTTGCATGAGTTTTCAAGGATGATGTCCTCCCTGCCCCAAAATGCACCTCAAGGTGCATGGCAGGAGACCTGCATGGATGGACAAGCAACCCCATGGCAAAACTCAGACATCTAACAAAGGCTTCCAAGGGAAGGCAGCAGAGGAGTGAGAGCCAGGGGGCATGTAGCGAGAGGCACTAGCTAAGTGTGGAGCTTAGGAAAAGCAGCGAGCAGGTCGAGGGAGGTGGTGCTGCCCTGCGCCTCGGCCCTGGGGAGACCCGGGCAAGAGAAGTCTCATTGGGGATCTTAGCAGTGGGGGGGAAGATGCTGCAGGGAGGGTCCACAGAGGCAGCCGTCCTCAGAGCTTCTCAGGCCAGGGTGAGGGGCAGCGGGTGCAAACTGAACTGCAGGCAACTCTGCTTGGACCTAAGCGTGAACCTGGTTTGAGGGGTGTGAACTCTGTCACAGGCTGATGGCTGAGCCCCCTTCCCCGGAGATGCTCCAAGCCCAGTGGGACACGGTCCTGGGCAACCTCCTCCAGCTGCCCTGCTCGCAACGGGGCCTTCCGAGCTCATCCCCTCAGCCATTCTGGGACTTCCGCTTCTCTTTGCATAGKGGGAGGAGTTTGTTTTGTTCCGAATAAAATTATTTTCAGAAACCAATTAAAACAACTTCACTACTTCTTGCTGCAAACTCTAGAACATTCACCTGTTCAATAAAACTTTTTCTGTTAGACCAGATGACATCTAAATGTGAGAACTGAATATGGTAGTTTGTATTTGACGCTGTACATGGCCATATCATTTGTTTACATTTACTATCTCCAAGCAGCTACACTGCTACTAAGGCAGTTCTCTTCGCTTTGGGGTCTTAATTTTATTTTTCATGTTAGTGCTTTACCCTTGCAGATTTATTTATTTACTCTTAATATTTATTTTTAGCAGAATTTCTGACCTCATTTTGAGCCTGAGATTTGGCAAGAACTGTAAGAGACAAAGTGCTTTGAGAGAGAAAGGGAGAGGCAGAGTGGCTGACAGTAAAGCAAGCTGGTACRCAGCTTCTGAGTCTGGTGCATTTGYTGCATTTTGTTGTGTATTGTCAGAAGAAGTTTGATGTCTGAGATGTATCTCTTTTAAATATATATGTGTTTCTTCTCAGTGCTAGCTCTCAGATTTCTGCAAATACTTTGTATACTCTCATGTACTGCAAAGCTGGTTCACTTTTAGTTCAAACAGCCATTTACTTTCTTGTGTAACTATTATTCTCGTGTTTTTTAATATGCAAATACATAGTTACATTTCAGGCTCTCTCGAGACGCATGCAATAATTTGTTAGATTTATCATTAATCTTGCTCTGTATCTTCTTCTTTGGATAGGACCTCCACTCAAGAGCTTGTGCTTAATTTCCTAATGAGTGTTTCAGCCCAATAAATTGCTGTACGATGCAGTGATGGATGGTGTGAGTTGTTGCTTGTACTTGAATTCATGTATGTAATTGGCTGGGCTTTTTATTGATAGAGGTTACATTCTCCATCAGTTTGCATTTTGCAAACATAATGAATTTGCTCAGCTTTTTCTTAATAAAATGTTTTCCCAGGGTATGTTGGTATCAATTAACTGTAAGACAGAGATTGATCCTGTTGTTACCTCTATTTCAGTTTTATGGATCTTACTGCAGAGTAAAATGATATATGAAAATGACCTTCTGTAAATAAATATTTGAGCCCATAGGTTCAGCCCACTTTCCTCTTGCTAATTTGTAGTTGAAAGCATTGGGGCTCAATTAGAAGGTATGTGTTTGCTTTGTTCACATAACTAGGCCACAGTCTATTTCTGTGCACTCCAAGTCAGTATAAGCTGGCAATAATAGGTTGAAAGGCAGCCGTATGTGCAATAAAATCCCCTCTGAAGAACAAGTCCTTGTTTGGGTTAGCCTTACTTTTTATTTTAAGCTTTTATAATGCGACTTCTTGAGGAAGGTACCTACCTGTCATGCAGTTTTCCTGTAACCACCTGTCTAGTTAACCAGAGMACGTGTCAGACTGAAATTAAAAAGCAGTGTCCAGGGGCGAGTTTTGAAGCCAGCGTTAAAGCCGTCCAAGGTGTGAGGTGGGTGCGTGTCCTAGGGCTGCTTGGGGCCCTAGCATAGCCCACATGCCTGGAGTGGGCACGGAGGTTGAGGGAGTCTGGCCCTGGGGCTGGCCAAATTGCTGCTGCTTCCTGGCCCTGGGTTCCTACCCTTTCCCTCTTGGTATCTCTGTGCCTGCACAGACAGCTGTGCTTGTTTTCACCAGCTTAGCTAAACCAGTTTCCCTTCGGTTGGCATAAGCAAATATATATAKATATATAATAATATATATATAATATATATATATATTTTTCCCCCCTCCCATTTCTGAAGAAGACTATCGATGAGTCTAAGTTTTTTAAGGTGTTTAAGATATTCACCTCATGTGATCCTCTGTAACGTAGAAGTACATGGAACCCTTGACCATTTATGCCTTTTGAGTAATTGCATAAATGTCAGGACCACACTCCTGCACAGTAATTATTTGAGGGCAGTGAGTGAAATTAAAGCTAAGAAAGACAGTGTTACAAGAAACTGAAATAATCTCATAGAAGAATGGGATTATAACCTAGCAGGTAGACCTTCTATGATGACCAGCAAGACTAAACGTAAAACCTTCCAAGCAACATTGAAAACAGAGCAGTCAACTTCTTCCTGCAGTCCAAATATCACTTGATTCAGAATGGCACCTCCGTTTTTGATTTCACTTCACAATTGGCAAAATGTATTTTCAAACTCTTCATAGTAGAATTTCAGTATTGCTAAAAGTAGTAGGAAATTACAGAGCCATGTAGTAAAGAAAGAAGAAACTGAGGAATGTGAAGGTTAAGGTGTGAATGTTAAAAAGACAAGTAATGTTTTGAATAGCAAATAATTTATGCAAAATATGTTACAAAATCTAAGATGGTAAATAAATAACCAATACAATGTATTCTGTTTTGACACTTTGTTCCACTTAAAAGATAGGGAATGCAGATTCATTCGCTAACAATATTTTGAAGGTATTTTTCATCATCATATTTGCTTTATATTTAGTACAAACAGTTGAATTATAATTTTAAATTTCAATCTTCTGCTTGGAAGCCACACTAAAATATGCTGGGATAAACATCCAGAAAAATAGATTTGTGGTTATATAATTTCTCTTTATTATAAAAAAGTTGCTTCACCATATGAAACTTTTTCCCTTGTATTTTGGAAGGCTCATGTGTTCCCTTTTATATTTCACCCAGTCAACATGGTATATGTTCCTAATTTCTGTAATCTTTTATGATTACAACATGAGGGGAGTGTTATAAAAGGGGTTCTTGTACAGTATTGAATGGTTTTTGCAGGTTTAAAATCAAAGAATGGGATATAAAAATGCMTCAGTACAGATATTAAACGGTAGACAAATAAGCAGTGTAGTAACTTAAAGATTGAATATTACATTTTTTGTATTTTTTTTCTTAGCTTGGTATAGCATAATGATAAAGGACTATTAACTTTTGCCGTTTGATCCAGATTATTATATGTTTTTCAGCAAAACAGAGGTTTCTTGCTTTGAATATCCGGTTGAACCCTGCGGGCAAGTTCCCGCTGCYGCCTTTGGCAGCTGCAGCAGCTCTCCCCGGTAGCAGCAGCTTCTGGCCCCTGCACGCAGCTTGCCACGTTCCAACTGCATAGTTTAAGGATGGTTTTTCAGACTAGAAGAAAACAAGGAGTTTCTGTTGTGACTGCTCTCCCAGGTAACTTCTATCAATAATTCTAGAATGTACAAGTTGAAATCTTTAAATAGAAATACAGATGCCTGAGTTGACAGGCTATAGTTACAGAGCGGGTTTTGTAGCAACAGCTGCCTGTTAAAGTCACCTGTCCATCTTACCTCGCAGAACAGTGAGACTTTGCAAAACTTTATCAGTATCAGCTAATAGCTGCATACGTAAGCTCTTTTGTTAAAATATATGCTTAGCATTACGCTTTTCTGATTTAAAAGTTAAGTTGTATTTCAAGGCAACAGACAAGTCTGCAAAGAATTGTTAAAATGTTTTTTGATTTTCCTTTATAACAAAACTTGATTATGCGCTTTAGCAACTTCTTACGTGTCTGAATAGTTAAACCCTCATTTCAATTAATATATTGTCTCTGGAGCAAGTAGATAAAATTCTACACATTATCCATGGTAAAAACAGTGCATATTCTGCACAGCACRCATTTTTAGATTAAAGTTTTCTGGGCATAAAAGCAGTAACAAAATGGTCCTTACAAAACAGAGTAGCTGAATAACACAAGAAGTAGCTTTTGTTAATTTAAAATTTTAGAAACTGAAATTTGTAAAGTAAGATGTAATTAAATTATGGTACTGTACATACCAGCTGTTCTTGGTAATTGAAACTTTACAATATGAAAAATACATTACATCTGTACAGTTTATACAGGTAGGTAGGATGAGTTTTGAAAAAAGATTCACTTTAAGGGTCATACTCTGAAGTCAAAAAATACTGCACAACTTAACTAATTACAAATCGTAGACTTGAAACATTTCATCTTCATGGGTCTTGTTAAATTGAACGGTGGTTTTGGAATCCGTATTGTTATGTCTTCTCACTTTTGTCCATCACGTTACATGGAATTTGGTTGCAGCCTCTGCTACAGAAGAAAATGATTAAGCCAGCTGCTGACTGTGTTGACTGATTCGTGCTGCTGTCGTTATTGTGCTCAGATCCAGATCAGTTTCTAGGTGTGTTTCCACTGTTTCTTCCTGGGAATTGGAGTCATAGGGCTTGTGAGCAAGCAGTTCGTGATGTACACCACAGTAACTTATCGTGGGCTGATCGTAGGCAAGAAATGTTGACACATTCATAGACAGTGGTATCTAGGGAGAAAACAGGTGAAAAACAGCCCATTAGCACAAGATGTGGTTAAATTCTTCTTATATGAATTTGATGTTGAGTAAAAGGACTGTCTGAAAACACTGGCTATAACTGAATGTTGAACTGTGTGTGGAAAAACTCTCTTCTGTCTCTCTCTGCCTCCTTCTCCTGCRTGGTCTCTGCTGAAGTTTTTCAAGCTTCGCCACCATTGCCTCTCATCTCACGCTATAGGAGCGGGCATGCGTTTGCTTGGGCTGTTGGAGGGAAGGGGAAGAGCTGTGGGAATGTGTTAAAGCTGCTACTGAAGCCAAATAATCTTCAGAAGCTCCTGCTGAAATCTATTTTTCAGGGAGGAAAAAGAGAAGTAACTGAAGTGGGGGGGATGTATGGCATATTTGAACTGAAATTTAAATGGAAATAGAGCTCACCACCCTTTAGCCCTGGCAGCATAAGCAGAGGTTTGGCTCTAGCAGCTTGCAGCACGTACAGAACCAAGGCAGACCAAGAACTTCATTCACTGCTATGGTGTTGTCGCTGGAAGCTTCTCTGTGACAGGCTTAGTTTAAATGACTTAAGCTCATAAGTTATTAAAATTTTCTTTGATTGTGTTCTTGGGAATTTTAAAACACTTGAATATAAAGTTATATGCAATACGCTTGAGAATCAAAGATGAAATTAATACAGACTTTGAGTTATAGGTCTTTGTACCATTAGATTTATTTTAAAATACATTAAGAGAATCAAAGGATGAAAAAGGTGATCATAATGGCTGTGTGAGTCATGCATTGAAGTAGTTTAAAAAAAAATCAGACTTCTAGTTCRTTATAAAACTGAAGAGAACTGTAGATCTGTCACTGTTATTGTTCTCTTGCTGTTTTTGAAGGCTAACTGAAATGTAATAAAACTAATTACAAAGGCAGGTTATATTTTAAATATTTAAAGGTATTTTCTTTCTAAATATGAAATATTACTACACTTGACTGTTTCTTATTAAAATAACTGCTTGATATATTTAGAATGATGTAATCACGTGAAGGGAATTCAATAATTTTACATGTAAACTAAAGAGGAGCTTTTTGGGTAAAAAAAAAAAAAAATCCTATTCCTCCTGAGCGCCTCTCCATTTGCCATGGGTCTCCCTGTCTAGCCAAGGCAGCAGCTGACCCTGTTCCCCGCAGGAAAAGCAGTCACCTTATTTTTCTCTCTGCCTTGACAAGATCTGTGGGGAAGCTGTTCTTGACACTTGTTGTTATTTGCAGGAAAAAGGATCTTGGGTCTGTACATTAATAACAAACCACCAAAATACCAACTATCCTGCCCAAGTTGAGATTGGGAAGCTCTTTTGGAAAAGGCAGCTCTATCAGATTGTAACCACAAGGTAGTTTGCACTTGTGTCATGACTGGGTGCTGCAGCAGGGCACAAAATGCTCTCATAGATCTGCTTGGCCGCTCAGAGGGGCTAAGACATCCAGTAGAAAACACTGGAAATGGGTCTTTATATGGACTAAGCAAGAAGGGAAAGCCAGGCTGATAATGGAAGTGTAAGGCGGGAGGAGGAGAGACTGGAGGCAAAAATTGAAAAGGAGAGAGTCTGACTTAACACAGAGAGATARTCTGTTACCCTGAGGACAGCACTGACAACTTGCACAGGAGACGGGGGGAGCTCTGTCCTCAGAGATGTCCCACATGAGGCACAGCCCTTCACAAGCTGGTCTGAGGTCGGGATTGCCCTTGTTGTTAAGAGAGTGCCCTAGAGAGCTCCCCATGCCCCTTCCAGCCTCCGTTATTCTGTGAGCTTGTGTGTACCAGGGATGTGAAAATAGATTAGTTCTTCAAGGAATAAAATTAGAGGAGAAGGACCTATTAAATATATATCTTATTTTCCTAGGCTTTGCCTTCCCTGTGCAGATAATCCCTCCGTGAGTGACTGAAGAACTTGTTTGTAATTTTTTGATCATTGCTTGTACTTGCAGCGTTAATTGACATAATGAGGAGGTTGTAAGAGAGCAGTGAATTTACAGCTACTTAATAAGCAGAATGAAAGTGAGCTTCCTAAACATTGATTTCTTCATTTAAAGGAACATTAGGATTTTAGCAGTCAACATTTACCAAAAATCAGGCATGTTAGTAAGATACGGCATGCTGTTTTCAATAATGAAAAATGGATTAACTGAAAAGCTGCTGTTCCCAGATTTGATTCAGATGGAGGAAACAATTAAATATTGACAGCAGGCCTAAAGAGAAATAAGAAAGCGACTGGTGAATTTTACTTCAATGTATCTGTTTGTGTCATACCTTTCGCCTGCAGTTCTTTGTAGATGGCACTTGTTTTTAATAATTTAGGTACCTTAGTATTAATATCTTAACACAGATCACTGGAGATTCTGTTGGTGACTTCTCTCCAGTGTGAAACGTGAACATGTTGCCTCTAAGTGCTGGCTTATCTGAGTGAGAAAGGTCCTTACTCCATGGAAACTGTTTCTTGATAGACTGAGAGATTTTGTTTTCTGGGTATCAAAGTAATTGTATCAATTGGATCTCACTTATTCACATGGTTTCCTTCAGGAAACTTCAGCAGATTAGTCATTTCTGACTTTGTAACCCCACTAAAAAAGCTTGTGGCACAGGAACATCCCCAGCTTCTTCTAAGCTGAACACATGTTAAAACGAATAGGRCTACAGTGGCCTTATATCCTTGCAACACTCCTTTTATATCTTGATCTTTTATTGAAGATTAAAAGGCTGTCTGGTAAAGTTCCTTCTTCTCATGTACTTGAAAAATAATTTATTATTAATTTGTCTTTTCTAAATTGTCCCTCAAAGTCTCTTTTTGACCCACTTAATTTCTTTAATTTGATCTGCCGGAGTCTTTAATTCTGTTTTCCTAATTTGAGGAGATATTTACCTCTTTGAAGGTTTTTTCCTTCCACTATTTACTTTAGTTTTTTCTTTTCCATGGTTAAACCTGTGACAAAGCCATATTTCTATAGGACAGAAATCAAGCGGAATGTATCTTTTTCCATCCTGACTTTTGTATTTGAACCATTTAGAGGTGAAGGCACCATACTCCATTGCATTTGTCTAGTGATCTGTATCTCTTTGATCATAAAAATTCATGAGTTTCCTTTGTATTCCAAGTAGGCACCTTCTTTCCCCCCAGCCCAGGGAAACACTAGGTGAACAGCTCATGCTTTTCTTAAAATAATAAAAGGAATTTACTTTAGGAAGAACCATGATGCTTTAAATAAATGCCATAAGAAGAAATGCTCTTCATTTTCCCCACTTCATAAACATTTACTGCATCTTTTTCCAGACTGTTGAAGGTTCTCTTTTGCAGCTCAGAAYGTGTTTCCTATCCTGATTTCATGAATGCAGCGGGATATTGGATGGTTCACCCCAGGCACGGCCAGCCTACGGAGACTGCAATGCTGGGAGCAAGGGCTGCCTCTTCAGCTTGTTCCTGCAGTCTGAGAGAAGCTTCTTTTCTGTAGCAAATCCTCATCACTAGCACGGTCACATCCACAACCCTAGCTGCTAAGTGAGCCCTGCAGCAGCACTTTCAGTGCAGGCAGCACTTTCCTTATGCCATATCTTAACCAGGACTCTCCCGTGGCCACCTGRTCAAACCACCTTGGTAACCTGAGACCAGAAGGCATGAAATGTCCCTAAGGGAGGACAGCAGAGGCCAGAGGCAAAAGGGCCCTGGCTGGATGGGGCATGTCACATGTGTCCTGCTACTTGCTTTTCTCTGCCCATGCAGCTCATTCTGTCATATTTGCATTGCCTTTATCTTACAGGACCAAAAGGAGGTGCGTGGCCTTCACCCCTGACACCAAACTGTTCTGATCTGGGAACCAGAAACGTTCTGTAACCTGGCTTCAAATGTGCTCTTGTCTACATATCACTTGGAGCGACTAATGCAGAGATATTTAGTGCAACTGTCAAAAGAGATGATGCAGGTTGCTGTAGTTTATAAAGTTAAGTTCTCTCCCCGCATGTAGGATGTAACAGGTGAAACTTGGCATACATATTTCATAAAGGGTTGTGTGTTCGGGTTAGTCTGGAGAAAATGTGAGTTATCATACTTAATGTCTGGGTGTATTATCAAGAGCCATTTTTCATATAATGTGTCTGTATAGCTGACGTTTGATCAGATTCTGGTTTTGACAAGGTCAGTATGTAAAAGAAGCTGAAGGGAGGAGTGGAGCATTGTAATTGCTTGAGGGCCGCAGCCGTGCACGTGCCCGTTACAGCCGTGCGCATGCCCATTGCAGCCACCTTTTCTTGTACTTCCTTGCTGCTGCTGGTTTGTGTTGGCGGCACGACGTGATGCAACAGGCGCACAGCAAAGCAGCGTTACGGGGAGCCACTCGGTAGTGCAGGGCTAGGCAAACTACGTATGYGGTGTGTGTGCTGAGTCTGCCTGGTAATGGTATGTGTCTCGGTGAAAGTTCTTTCTCTACAAACTTTCCTCCTCTTTCAACCTTTTTTAAATTCCGGAAAGTAATACCACAGTATTCAGAATGMTATCTTTCAACTCTGATAGTAATTTTGGAGCAAAAAATCCTGGATTGTGTCATTACTGGTGATGTGTGAACCTCAGATTGTTTGGAGCACAGGTTTAGATTAGGTGAGCATCCAAAAAGCCCAGGCTTATCTCAGATTTACAGTTCAGAAGCCTTAAAATTGCAATTATTATTCAGGGAAGCATCTGTCCTGTAAGCTGAGTTTCACTATGTAGTATTAAATTTATGCAGAATGCAGGGGAAAAAATTCCAACAAGTCCTTATCTTTTCTGTTGAGAAACCTAAAACTCCGAACTTATAGAAAATACAGCTAAAAGGTTGCATTTACAAAGCTGAATAGCAAAACAGGAATTCTTTTTAAAATCATTTTGTTCAGTCCTGACAAGAATTTAATCCAGTGTTGGGCATTTTAATTGTTTTTTGCTTTTCTGTTTTGATCCCTCCTGCAACTTCAAATGAAAAGTTACCCCAGATAAAAGGGAAGTTAAAAGAAAAAAAAAAAAGTGACCGAGAATTTGATTCCAGCTTTCCCCTAGCAATTACAGAGACCTGCAGGAAACAGGTTATTTTATCCAGATTCCAACAACATAGTCACTGCTAAGCAAATATAACCTGATTAGGGAGGAGAATGCTTCTAGCTGCAGATAAATATCTTGGCAGTCAGCAAGATGGAAAAGGTTCTCACAAGGGCATGCAGCGTTTATTAAGTTTTTGGAGCTATGTTTTTATCTGATCAGTTAACCTTGGCTTGGCTTTTGTAAGGAAAATATTTTTTTCTTCTCTTTTTCTTCCCTGAATTTCTTTTATTTAAACTGGGAGGTAATATTTTCAGCCTATGGAATTTGGCACTTCGCTAAATTTAGTAGAGAGAGACTGCCCAAAAAGTTTCAACAATTTTCAATACTCAGCCACGGAGGGTTGTAATATGAGAATTGAATCTTCTTTGTGTAAAACTTGATGGAGTTTTGCTATTGGTTCCAATGGAAAAAAAAAAGAAGAAAAAGGAATAAGCCCTTACGATAGTTATCACTGAACTATTAAGGTTTTATTGGCATGAATCAAAATTAAATGCTTTGTTCACGACCGCTGTGAAGAATCCTGGTCATTTCAAATGAGCTACATAAAAATCTTGGCACTTCACCATCCAATGTTTGGTCTTTCAGATATATTTGAGATTTTTTAAAGTTTATTTTTTAAATTAAATTTCTTAAATCAAATTAGATTAATTACATTTAATTAATTCAATTTATTAGAGGTTACTTTTAAAAAAGGTACAATTTTTATATACTTGTCCATGTGGAATGGTGCCTTAGAGAAATAAATACCTTGGGTTTATTTGATAGAGAATAAATTAGGACAAATTATAATTCATGTATTTGAGAAACCTTATCTAAATGAGCTCTTTCATGAGTCATAACAAGCTGACTGCAGCCTGAATCGCAAAYAGACGCTCTGTCTTCGTTTGGGAACTTCCTGAAAACCTGTTTTCTCCCCCCTGCTTCGGTACCTGCACCCCTCCCTCCTGAATGCCGCTCTATGTGGAACGGTGCTGGACCTCTCTGGTCACCGTCACCATCCAGTGGCCCTGCCTGTCCCTGAACCTTCCCTAAATACCTCTTCCCTTCCACATTTGCAGGTCCCTTGCTACACACTGCTTGCTTTTTGCATGTTCCAGCCGCTGGGCTCTAGCAGTTCTGCTCTCATTTTTTAGAAGCTATTTCTTGTGCTAAAGGGAGAAAAGCACCTGAGCACCCACTTTGGTTAAGGTTCAGAGCACAGTAGCTTTTTGTAACCTTGTCAGATATTTGTGCTCCTCAATAGAGTGTGACTATAAGATAGAGTATTTGTGGGGGGGGTGGTTTAGGGCTATGCATATACTGTACATCTACTGGAAAACTATGGACTGCTGTGAGCGCCAGGCTTTGCAAACGCAGGTGTGTGTGACGTGCAGCCGGGATGTGCCGGCCGGGCCGGAAGGTGCCGTGCCGGAGCGCTCCCTCCAAGCCCGGCCACGTGGCAGCTCCTCTGCTCCTCACTGCTCTGGCTCCTTCCACTAACCTACACAGGTCTTAGAGTATTGGAAGTACTTTCGAGGCRCCTGGTTTATAGGGAGGTTTATAGCTGCAGACAATTAGGACCTCTCAGGCACTACCAGGATATCCTTTCAAATTTCTTAGCTGGCCTCTCTAAGCTGAGGCTTTGTTCCTTACAGAGCCATTGCAGAGGGACTGTATCAAGTTTGTTCTGCACTCTTTCTAGCTCTCTTCTCCCCTCATCCCTCCTTCTCCCCCTTAAAGCCTCCCTGTGATTTAGGGTGAACGCAGCAAGGCTCTGAAGCAGCATGTCCCATGTTTTTCTATGCACACCCCAGAGCTGCCTGCTAGCTGTTGTTTTCATTAAAAAAGGTCCCTATCACGTTGCAAACTAGTCCCATTCCTTTGCTCCTTCAAGCATCTATTTACTTGAAAGTACCGGGCCATGAAACTACCAAGGGATAATTAAAGATTCTGTTAAAGAACAAATAATCCTGTTAGGGAGGATTTGTGCGAGTCATGCAGGTGCTCCTTGCTTCTCTAGCATTATGTCGCTCGGCCATGGGGACATGGTTTCCAGAAATTTATTTTGGATTTTTTATTTTGCCTGTACTAGGAGGAGGAGGAGACTTCCTATAMGGCAGTGTGTAGCGCAGGTTCAATTTCAGACCCCTTAAGGTACTGAAAATGGATGCATGCATGCAATATTGCTTTTAAAGAACCCAACCTTTATTTTTAATAGAAATAATTTCTAACTTCTTTTTTTTTCTAACTTTTGTCTGCATTTTTTCAACCTGATGTTGTTTTCAACCAACATCAACTGGTGAAATCTTTGGCATGAAATGCCATATGTCATTGGCATTTATTCACCCAGCTTCACTTGTGAATGGCAAGGAGGAGTTGCAAGAGTGAGGAGAGGGCAAAAGAAAATATATTTTAAAGTTTTTCTGCTTCTCCAAATTATTTTCTACTCAGTTCAGGTTGTTAACAGTAAGTTAATGCCCTCTTTGTGAGGGAAATAATGTGTGGTGCTTAAAAGCAAAAGGCTTCTTTAAAATCGGAGCTCAATGCTTTTGAACCTTGGTGATGAGTGATAGATATCAGGAGTCAGTAACCTAATTGGGGGGTGGCAGAGGAGAAGGGTACAAAGTATTTTCAGTGAGCGCTGCCTTTCCTGGAGAAGGCAGGAAGCTTCTGTTAGAACGTCAGTGTGGTTGATATCTAAACCAACTATTTGGTATAAAAAGATAAAGAAAAAGGTGAAGCAGGGCAAAAAAGAAATAGTTTTTCTTTCTTATTCAGCACATTAGGATTCGGTTTCACTGAGAAGAAGAAATAATGAATTGTAGTATCCTAGTTGCCAGACGTGTTCTCTTCAATGTTGTTATCTTTGCAAATTTTGGGCAGGGTGGCATTTCCTTAACATCTTTCCTTCCTGCAAAGAATGTGGCATTCGTGGGAGGAGAACAACTTGTGACTTGATTAGCTTTAATTGCTTGCTGGGCCTGGAAAGCAGTCTGTGTTACACTTTGAGTTAGACAGTCATGTTAGCTACAGATGCTCAAAATGCATGGATTTTTAAATACTAGTTTAACAGACRAGGCAAATATTTGCTCTGTCCTTCAGGTTTATTTATTTATTTTTTAGATTATCGTCCTTCAAGTTCCAATGCAGTAAATTCAGTTTGGGAAGTTAATAGGTTTGAGAGTGCACGTTTATGGGAAAAGAATTAGGCTTTTACTTGGTGCATTGCTTGAAATATGCAGTGTCATATTTAATAATGAAGTCTATATTTTCCTAAATTATTTCCAGGTAAGTTATTACAATTCAATCCATATCTCTTAAACAGTAACCTTTTCAGCTTTCTCATTGGTTTTGTTTATATACAAGAGTTGGTGTATATATTGACAGGCTCTGTAGAAAGCTTAATTATTCTAATATCATTTCAATAAGACAGCTCTGAACTTTGTGAGACTAAAAATAACCAACACAGCCAAAGTGTTTACTTTAGATATTAGATTAATTATATATTCAGTTCAAACTAACTGATAGCAAACATTTATTTTATATAGTGCAAACTAAATATTTCTATCAAGTAAAAATTGCTGCAGCTTGGTAAACTTGACCATTATGCTTTTATCTTAGCTATAATTTACAATTGACTACTCAATACATGATCTTAAAACATGAAGAATTGTGGAATTTCTCTTAAGGGGGCAAAAACACTGAGAAATAGCTGTATCCCAAACCTAATTGGTTATAGCACAGACTACAGCGATTTTTACAACAAATTTAAGTTGAACATGAATTTCCTGGTAGATAGTTGGACTCTTTGGTCCAATGTGGCCTGTAACTGTTTTTTTTCCCAAGGAGTCCGTTTCTCAAATGTTATTTTCTTATCTACTGGAAAGGCTTGTGTTCAGTGTGATTAATATGATCTTATTTTCTTTATCCTTCTCCAATTATTTCAATGTAACAAGCAGTTTTAATATCCCCTAAGTGCGGTAAGAGGCAATCTCATTACATTTCCTCGGGCTTGTTTGCAGAGAAATAAAATAGCAGCCAGAACAAATTACACTGACTAAACCAGAAGTTGGGGCATTATCTATGCTGGGTACCCAGGACCATGAGTCAGATCCCAAAGAAGTCATGAGCTTCACTTAAGAAGAGAATATTCGTTTTGTTAATACATTTTTTAGCTTCTTCTTGTTCTTTTCTGGTTTATGAGCAGTTGGGGCAGATTTCAAAGCTTTTCTGTGTACATAGGAAGGATAGGTATTTACTTTTCTTTAATAAAAGCCAAGGTTCTTACTGATTCAACAATCATGGGGGTAGGAAAAAATGGGAACTTGGTAGTACTGAAGATACCTGTCTTCCGTTTCCCCCTTTGCCTGTCCCTCTCTGTTGTGGCTCCACCGTTCACCTCCTCTGTCTTATTTCTCCTTTCTGATTATTGTCCCTCTGCTTCTGTCTGCAAGACAGAAAACTGTCATCTTATTACCCAGATACATTGGTGTAACCTTCCCGTCTTCCAATTATATCGTCACTTGCTGTAATAAGTCTACTCTTTTATTCCCCTTCGCTTTCCTTTTTATTCCACTCTATCTTTGGCTACTATTCAGTAAGATACCCCAGTACTCTTTCCTAAAGAGCCTCATGACTTTTGTTGCTTAATTTGTTTTTTTTTACATTCAGGGATTTTTTTTTTTTCTGTTATCAATGATTGAATTCACTTGAATTTCCTCTTCTTGGTTCTGTTATGATCCTTTCTTTTATCTTTTTATGCCTCACTCCTGTCAGCTGTATAGACACCCAACCTCCCATCCCTGTTCTTTTTCTTCCAACCTGTGCTCAGATCTGAAGTATTTCTTTTTCTTAACCTTGCTGTCAGTGGCCAGGTGCCTTTGGAGTCGTGCAGGAAGGATTCTTAGCGTAAGCCGTGCGCTTTCCTGACTCTAGCAAAGGAGCCAGGAGAGCCTGGTGATGCTGAAACAGCCTCGCAGTGAAGTCACCCATGGTATATTCAGTAGTGCTGCTGAATTCCAAGGTCTTTGGTGTGTTATGGTATCGGGAACAGGCCAATTTAGGGAAATCTAAGTGTGTAAGAAATGTAAAATCAGAGAGAAACCCTTTCCTCTGATAGCTGCTTGTGACTGCAGTGTTGTTTGTGAGAGGCGGATGATCAGGACATGCAGTTGGCCAGACCACACTGCGGTAGSGCATGTGCTGATTCATTTAACAGCTGTGTCATAAAACTGCCCCTTGGGGTAGAGGAGGCTACATGTGAAGGATGGSAATGTGAGTGGGGAGCTTTGAGTTCCTTCTCTGGTGGGTTGTGATGTGAACTGCTCTTTCTGCAGTTGAAGCAGTCAGTTTCCATGGAGCAGAGTTTGCTGGCGCACACTGTCCTCAGACAAATTAATAAATAAGATTAAAAAATCTAAGTTACATTCATAGCTTGCATCAGCTTACAGTATGAGTAATATTGCTTTAATGCCTAACTCAGATATACCTGTCAAAAATGGAAAAGCCATCCTGAGACTAGTAATCCTCTTGCTGGTCCCAAAGGCCCATGCAGGCACTGTCTCAAATCCCAGCAACGTTTCCAAAAGCTGAGTTTCGCATGGAGCTCTTTAAATTAGCTGGAAGTAAGCAGACAGATTGCCTTGGACTTCAACCATTTGCTGGAGCTTAGCTGGATTGCTTGTTGAAGGGAGAAGGGGGTTATTTATTCCATGTAAGCATGGAGGTGCTACGGTCGCGCTGGGCCGCGGCAGCGGGGCCTCCCGCCCGGCAACACGGGCGGCAGACGGACATGCCAGGCTGCGGTGCTCCCTGTACGTGCACAGTGCGAGGAGCAGGATGGAAAGAGTTGGATCCTGGGGTGCATTAAGAAGAGTGCCTCCAGCAGGTCAAGGGAGGGGATTGTCCCCCTCTACTCAGCCCTGGTGAGGCCACATCTGGAGTACTGTGTCCAGTTCTGGGCTCCCCAGGACAAGAGGGATGTGGAGCTGCTGGAGAGAGTCCAGCGCAGGGCTACGAGGATGATCAGCGGCCTGGAACATCTGCCCTATGGGCAAAGGCTGAGGGAGCTGGACAGGTTCAGCTTGGAGAGGAGAAGGCTGAGGGGGGACCTGATCAGCGTGTATAAATACCTCAAGGGTGGCAGTGAGGAGGAGGGGGGCGGCCTCTTTTCACTGGTGGCCAGCGATAGGACTAGAGGGAACGGCCGCAAGCTGAGGCACCAAAAGTTCCGCAGGAACTTAAGGAAACACTTCTTGACAGTGAGGGTGACAGAGCCCTGGAACAGGCTGCCCAGAGAGGTTGTGGAATCTCTCTGCTCTGCAGATCTTCAAAACCCGCTTGGATGCAGCCCTGTGCCACRTGCTCTAAGTGACCCTGCGTGTGCAGGGGAGTTGGATTAGATGACCTCCAAAGGTTCCTGCCAACCTTAAGGAGTCTATGATTCTATGATTCTGTTTAAAGAATGACTAGCATATGCAAAGTAGCATTTTCTCATACAATTACCATTGCCATTTATTTAAATAACTAGTGTGTTTCTCTTTGCAAATTGTTCACACACAGGCATCTTCATGTATCATAAAAACCCTTTTGGTGAGTGCCAAAATGCTAGTGCAGTTCTAGCAAACACTTTCCCTAAAGGGAATAAAGTGTTCTTTCTTTTCTAATGGTAGGAGAATTGACACATCCACTGAGAGAGAAGATAATTCCTAAAGGGAATTGCAAAAAACAGCCCAAAACACAGAAGAATTTAAACCAAAAGTAGAATCGTTAACGGAAAACAAATAAAATTAATAGAGCTTAATATACGATAATAAAGGGAAATTTAAATTCAAAGGTTGCGCAAATAAAATACTTGCTGTAACAGGATCGCTCCTTAGCAAGCAGCAAGGAGCGTTTTGTTTATTTCTACAAAATGGTATAATTTCATAACCATCATCTGACTGATGTATTCACAATTGCATTAGTGAGTAAGCTCTCCATAATTATTCAAGTAAATTAAAGGAAAAGATCCCTATTAAAAAATGGAACGAGATTATAACAAAGTATTAATATTAGATGCAGCTTGGAAATGAAACCGAAGGGTTAGATACAGCTTGTGTACKGCTGGAAGCAGGGGGCTGGTGCGTCTGCCAGTGCTCCTGAAAGGATCTTGAACCATTCCCTAACTTTTCCTGAAATGGAATAAATACAGAATTGTGATACTGCTACTGTATGTCCCATCAGAAARTATTTCTTTTACCTTATCTAAGAAATGCCCTTCTAAATGTTGTTAAATATTGCTGATGAAYGCTTTTTTCAATCTTCTTTCCCCTCTATGAATGTATAAGTGGTCTTCATATCATGCCTTACCACTATATAATTCTAGAGAGAAAAAGCTCTGGTGCAGTCCCAAGCGGTGTATTTGGAACAGTTTCTGTGGCTAAGACATATTGTTATTTGCACTTGTTAAATTATTKATGTTGTGTGAGTCAGTTGCGCTGTTCCCAAGATACTTGTGTGCTATTCAGGTAGCTGGATATTTGTGTACTCAAATCTGCAAGGGAAGACTGAAAATTTGGCAGTGTTAGCTAAGCATTAGTTGACCAATTTAATAGAAGTGTTTTCAATATCCAGGCCAAACAGTCAAACTTGAATGTTGCAGCTTATTGATAGCTAATTTGCTCATCATAATTTTCACTCTGAAATGCTGCGGTAATTAGCTCTTGTGGCAGATTTTCAGGAAAACTATGGTAAGCAAGCCGTAGGAGCACAGGGAAGGGAGCAAGGCTGAGTTAGAGTAATTWAAAAAAAATTAATTACTCTGTGGAAAAAGTTAACTTGGACCTTTTTGGTTCATTATGGGTGACCTCAATTACTGGCTTGCGCGGTTCATAGAGCTGGTACTGGAATCTGGAGCTTTGGGTATCGAGGGGAATCAGTGTGATTAGACCTGGGTGATAGTTGCTGGAAGCCATTAGGAGTCTGCTCCGTTGTCTCTGCACAATAAAACATAAATAATGCTGCAGAGTCGCAGCGCAGGTGGCTGCTCCATGGGCCTTGTGCGCATGGGCTCAAGCAGTGAAATGGGAATGGGAGCTGTTGGCTGGGATATTCACTTGTAGCTTGACGCAGGCAATTTGATGAAATACGCTTGCTTGTCTACAGTAACTGCTGAAAGAGGCGCCAGTGTGTGCTCGCYGTGGAGCTGTTGTGGTTAGCACGTTTTCTTTAGATCAAAATGATGTTCTGTTCCTGTGATATGAGAGGAAGCTTGTGCTATTCTTGGTATTGTGGTAAGGCAGATAATGGTTACCTGAGGGACTTGCAACCAGACGTATTAAACAATATTAAAAATATAAATATACATATATAGCAGCTCAGGTTAGAGGAATGTATAAAATGGCAGCTGAGCAGCAGTCCCCCTTCTGTCAGATCTGGCTAAGGGAAAAGGAAGGGAGCCTACCTATTTTTTTAAAGAAATGAAAATACTACAGGGAATACAAAACCCTTTCACTGCTTTTTTTGTTCCATTGGTGTAATACTGTATAAAACTTGCACAGAAGTTATAAGAGAATATGTATTTCTTTTCAAATAGCTTATTTGCCTAGAGCAATTGGCTAAGTCTGTGCAAAACAAGAGAGACTTAGAAGGCTCCACCATCAGGCATAACGAAGCAGCGTAGCCGCGTGCAGGGAGAAGCTAAATGCAGAGGCACCTGATGCTCAGCAACCTGCTCGGCCTGCTGACAGCYGCTGCGGCGGGAGGAAGAGGAAGACCAAGGAAATTACCTTTTGTCCTGGAGAAAAACAAAGGTGGAGCATGAGCCGCCAAGGTAATGGGTGCGTGCCCATTAAATATAATAGAGAGAGGGCTCTCAAAATGCTGAGAAGCACATGTTTGGCAGGCTCTACCTGCATTAGCTCTAGGCAGCTCATGATGAGAGAATATGAGCCTCCCTTTTGACAGATATTCAGAAAACAGAGTGATTTGAGATTGTGAGCTGTAGTGACAACTCAGGTCTTCTGATGTTACTCACAGCATTAACATTTTCATTTTCAATTAGATTTTTTCTAATTGATTTTATTGTATGCTATGTTAATAGATAAAATATAGTTGAAATAATACAAATGTTCAAAATAGATTTTGGAAAGATATTTTGATTTTTAAAATGGCAACAATGTGTCATAGTAGTATTAGAACATTTTGGTCTAAACTAAATGTTCTAGTATATTTAGTGAAATATTGTAGTTAGATTTTCATTTCTTTCTGTTAGATGAATTGGAGTTTTTCATGSAAAATCTTCCTTATGTTTTTGAGCAAATGTGAGAATGTTGAGACTCCTCCAAAGGATCACACACGCTGAACACGTGGGTGTCCCCAGAGCATCACAGCATCTTGTKTGAGACACCAACTCAGACATTAGAGGCAATCTAGCAACAACAGACCAAGATATTGTAATGGTAATTAAATACTTAGTGACTGTTGCTAATGAAAGAACTTAATTAGGTTGTCAAGATAAAAATATAGATAATCACTGTCCATTCCTGTCTATCATCTGTCTACCTGAGCAAGGCGTTATCTGCTGGTATGTGGCACAGATCTCCSTTCTCTTCCTTTCAGTTTCCCAGGCTTTCCTGGGATCTCACTTTTAGGGTGTGGGGATAAAAATGGATGAGGATTTTGGCCCTGCTCTCGCATGAAGGCCTCTGTTTCCACCTATTCTTTATAGTATTTGCAGTTTTAAGGCAAAACCTTGCAAGCAGTRTTGTGTTATGTAACCATATATTTCATTTTTAATATTAATTCCCTGTAAACAGAGCAAGTTAATTAGTAGGTGTTACTTTTGGAGTGTTGCTCYCTTGCCCAGGGTCTCTAACAGTTGGACACCAGCAGCTTCCTTGCACTTTCAGGGCGGAAGGGGCAAAGGCAGCTTTTCCCTCTGCSCGGGGAGCCGCGGGGTGCCTGCATGGCTCTGCCACCCTGGCTCAGCTGAAGTTCCTTCTGAAAAACTCTCCTGGAATTAGAGAGCACTGGAGTGCATGTGAACCATTCCGTGTGAAAATAGTGAATATTAAAGGAAAACTTTGGTGTTTGATTTTTAGCCATGCAGCAGATTTAAGGCTAGATTGATATAAGGATGTAAAGACTTAAATGGTACTTAAGTGAATACTACTGTATGTGAACCAGAAATGGCACCCAGAATCCTCCTGCTTAGTTTTTGCCCTGCAAGTTCCCTTCCTGGTGTAGTTCTGTGTTATCTGCGTGTGCAGAAGCAACCTAATTTGACCACCAGAGAGTGAGGCTGCAACATTAGGGGTTGTTTGGATGGGGAGCTGGGTGGAGCAATGCTGAGCTCTGCAAGTGGGAGATGAACATTTGCTCCCCTCGCGGCCCGCACATGCTGACACGGTTACCTTCGGCCAAGAGAATCCGAGGAGACCTGAAAAAGTGCCTATACACCCACAAATTGTGTGGGGTTTTTTTTCTTTCTTTCCCTTCAAAAATATAGCAAGTCAGACTAATTAAAAAAAGTCTATATTTCTCTGGCTCCTCAAGGCTACTGATTCAGGAAGCCAGCCAACGGAGGAGGAAGAGCATCTGTCTCAAAAGTAAAAGCAAACAGAAAGCAATTAGAGATGAGAACTTGCTGTCATTCCGTTAGGGATCCTTATCAGATAGCCCTAGGACAAGCTCTGCAAATACCTAATGCCTTGCAGACTCCTAACATAGGTGCTTGGAATCACCTCTAATGAGCCTCTATCTTCTGAGAAGGCACTGTGCAATTCCGCAGAGAATAGTCTCACTTGGCTGACTTTACCACTTGTAGAAACCTCTCTAAATCCATGCTGTGCTCTGAAAGCCTTAGCATAAAACCCTCATTAGAAAAATTTGCATGGGAATGACCAAAACATAATTAATTTCTAGTATAACTTTTCAAAACCTGGACCTGTGTGCTTGAGTATGTACACCAGATGGGCTGAAAACCTGACAGAAATTCACAATTGCGTTTCACAGGTAAAATTTACTAAGTGTATACAATACGTTTTTAAGTATTTGGGCAGAATTTCTTCACAGTGATTTCAGAATAAAAAGGAAGGATTTTATGTAACTGTTTTCGGCTTTTTGAAGAATAGTTTGGTATCTATCTTTTTGTTCCTTTAGGTAGTGCACTTCAAATATGAAAGCTGAATGAACAGAGACCCATCCAGCTGAGGCAACCAAAGACCCAGATGGCTAGCTCAGAAATCTGCCATTCTCTCAAACTTCATTGTTTATAAGGTTCTTATGAAAGACTTCTGTTAGCCTTGAAGCTAGTGGTGCTGAATAGAATGGATGAAATGTTAGCTTTCTACCAAGGAATTTTATATTTGTACAGATTTCTTTTTTTAACGTCATAAATGTTAGCAAAATATTTTATAAATCAGATTAGGACTCAAGTGAATAGCGCTGCTCAAAGTATTTGGGCAAGGAAGCTAAGGTGGATTTCAGTGCTATTAAGACAATTTATTCCTTTATGCACTGAATTTGTAGAGCTTTGTTTCCTAACTGAAGCAGCTCTTTTGGTCGCCCCAGAGTCTCCTAGAGGACTTGGTATCTCCCCARTGACGTTGTGTCTCAAGCACACGAGCAGTCCTCTCTTGAACTTGCTTACTTGAACTTGAGCTGGCAGTAATAAGGAAGGGGATTTGAAAAAATGAAGTATAGCCCAGAAAAGATGACTTCCTCCTAAGACTTTCCCAAGACTTAGTGTAAACTCTTGGTTTGACTSTCTGTTTAAAGAGAAAGCTGGTAAAATCCTTATTTTAGTCATMATTTTGTAGAAGATGGGTGTATCAAGCAAACTGTAATGGAGAAGGACATATTACTGATTGTTAAAGGCAAGTTTGCTGATGCTTCATATACAAATTTCTCCAATAGGTATGGATTGGCCTCATTAGCAGGCTACTTTGAAGCAGACTGGAGAATAGATTTATTTAATATGCAGTAGCTGCTCGAGAAAGTACTCTTGCTTTATTGTCCACATAAGGTAAGTTCTGGTAGTTTTCCTGTCAGTTAAAATACCTTGTTTTAACTCTGTCATTATTTTTACCATTCCCCAAAGAATCAAATGCTGGACACACCTGGAATGGAGCAGTTGTCAGAGTAGTGAAACGATCTGATTAGGCTTCAGCACATCTGCAAGTCCTGGCCAAGGGTACCCTGGTTAAGGAAGTAAACCGCAGTGCAGAGAGGTGCTCTCTAGTGAAAAGAGCACCTTGGAGGTGCTCTGTGCTGCCCCACAGAACCGCCAGCTCGCATCCCAAAGCAGAACAGGGTYCGTGTTCAGGCCCTGCTAGCAGCGGGGCCCGTGTCCCTTAAAATAGTGAATATGATATGGCAACGATATGGGAATGATAACTGCAGCACCAGTRGCTGCGCTGGGTGCTGCTGTTGTCTGGCTGTTACAAAGAGTTGGAAAAGCTCTGTTGCAACCTGATCCAGAGATAAGAAAGTAGCTTTAAAAACTGCAAYGGAAAAAGATGGAACAATTCATTTTGAATTCAGGTTGTATCTGAGGCAAGTCACGCAATATCCTACATACCCAGCTTTTCCAGTACGTTCCATCATTCACTTTGGGGAATAAACTTAGAATCCATAGTAGAGCTTTCAGAACAGTTTTATGAAGTGATTTTCTGAAAATAGCTATGTACTTTGAATAAATGACACATAATCTTTTTTGTTTTGAAAGGAAAGCTTTAACGAGCAAAAAAATGAGAAGTGGAAGGAATTTTATTTGCTCTTCAGAGAAGTTATTGTGTTTTGGGGCTGATGTCGATACAGTCATTTCTTCCTCACGACATGGTGTCTTTTAACCATAGGAACAAGACACACAGCCAAATGGGATTTTCATTTTCTGAATTTTTGTTGTGTTCTGTTTTTGTTCTATTAGTATGTTGTCCTTTCATGCATGTTGTTTGACTAGTGGAAAATGAGGAAGCACAGAGAAAAAGTTGTCCTTAAAGCACTCCAGCCTATCCCTGATTTAACTGTCCTTTCTGTTCCTGTATGTCCCTGGAGATGTTTGAGAAACGCGCTACTCTTTTATATCACCTCTTTGTTTCCCTCTGGTAAACACAGAGTTTCCAGCCTATAACACATTTTTATGTGAGAAACCAGATTGCAGTTTCTCTTGTGGTACTGCACTGCTTTCGGTGAGAGGCCCTGCCGCCCCCAAGGTCTGAGTGACATTGGTCTGACGTGCACAGCTTTGCAGTGCAGCCAGGGCAAGGCATGAAGGAATCTCAGGGCTTGTGCACGAAGATCAGCAACTCTTGCAGGTTGTTAGGGGACATGAATGAAGGAAGGAAATTGCAGCTAAACCAGCCTGAGAGAAACAGGGCAATATTGCTGCAACAGGAGCTGTACTGAAAGGCAGCACAGATGCTCATTTCCTAAGGATGTGGGTTTTGGAGAGCTGAGAGTGTCTGGCTGTCTGATTAGGGAAAACTAATGCAGTGAGCAAAGCAGCGTCTGAGAGCCTTAATGTTGGCTTTTCCTGAATTAGGAGGATCTTTGTCATTATTACACTATATATTTTTCTTAATTTCCTTGTGGAAAATACCCTTTGGAGAATCATTACTAGAGTCTCCATCAACAAAAGAGCCTTCCTAGGAAGCGCTGTGTTTTTCAGAAGCACGGAGTGCAGGATGTAGTCAGAGTCCTTTTATTCTCCCTCTGGTGCTGTGCCCCTATTACACTGAATTCGCTGAAATCCCTGGCAGCTGTTCGGGTTGAAGCCATTTGGTTTCCCTTTCCTCCACAGCATGAGCTCTTGGTTGCACTGTCCGCGTGTCTCACGACTYGCACACGGGCACCTTGCTTGCTCCTCAGAGCTCTGCTGTGTGGACGAGGCTCCCGGAGGGCTGCCAGAGCTCTAGCTGGCTTCATGCTGCTTTGTAAGCAGGACCATGCCTGTTCAATGGGTTGCTCTAACAGGTGAAATGCATTCAACAAGGCCGCTTTTCCCTGAGGAACTTGCCCTTTTGGCAATGTTTTGCTTTGATGGGTGGAACTGCATGTCCTTTTTTTTTTTTTTTTTTTTTTTTTTATTATTTTTTATTTTTTTTTTTCCTGTAAAAACCTTAGGGGATTATTATCACTTCTCAGCTACCCCTCTAAATGTTTTTCTTCAGTTAGGACCAAATCCAACTTGGTGGAACCAGGTGGTTGCTGAACCAGCAAGTTGCTAGCACAAAGCCCCAGCCAGGATGGAGCTTCTTCTAATTAAAAGGCTCTCTTACCACCCCGGCCTGCCATCTTTCCCCTTGCTCAGCCCGGCCCTACCACAGCACGCACCAAGTCTCACCCTGTCTCATCCAAGGTGCCCAGAGATTCCTTGCAGGTTTTGTTGTGTTAAGATGACCTAAGACTGCATGGGACCATCGTTGCATGCCTAGGGGGAAAAGCATTTCTTTTTATTTCTGTGCTTTTCTAGAATCTGCTCCCTTTGCAATTTTAGAAAAAGCACACCAACCTACCAGTCCAACTTTTTTTTTCCTTTTTAGACATAAAGTATACTTTTATATATATGCAAAATCTCTTTGATACTTACGCTTTGCAAATAACTGTCAGAAAGAAACTAGCTAATTTGTAGGAGATTTTTAATATGTAACTGTAATTAACTTGCTGGATGTTGGAGTCAGCGTTGGTTTCCCATCAACCACATGGACTCCTCCATCAGCCGAGCAGTTGGACTGCTCCACTTCCCAGATCCTGACAGTGTGCTGGCTTGTTAGTCGCATTCACATGAGCACTGTTACTGCAGGGCACTGCAGGGCTTAGATTAAGCAAGTCCACGTTCTGTGATCAACACAAACTCTACTTAGCATTTATCCTTTTCAGTGAAAGTGTATGTACAGAAAGACTTCAGTGTAGATGTTTCCTATTGCCTTGTTTTTTTTGTTTTTGCTGAAGTCTAAATAGTTGCTTAAGTTAATGCTCTGTCCTTCAGATTGAAATGGCTGATTAGGGTGTCTTCAAGCAGCGAGGTAGCTGCGTGCATATTTATTCCTCGTGCCACTGGGTGCATATTGGCAAATTAATCTCGGTAGCACTAAGGATTGAGGTTCTTTAAACTGGTTGTTAGTAAATATTTCTCTTTCTTTTAATTGATGTTATTCTATTAACTTCATAGAAATATCACATTTTATTGTATCTTTTTATGCCTGATGTATCTCTGTGCTCACACAGATGAGAAGAAGATGAGCATATCTTTCTAATCTGCTGCTAACTGTCCTTTAAAGCATCAGGGATAGATGGTTATTATGATCAAGTAATATTTTTGTCTAATTGTATGAATTAACAGTGAGACAAACAGATACATTCATTCTGGTTGATAAATATAGTCCTTGAATAAACCCACAAGTCCAAGCTTTATATCACAATCTGGCATTTTATATGTACAAATTGAAATACTCATCTATTAAAAATCAGGATATAAGAGATCCTGCTAAATCAAGCTGTCGGAGTACTTGATCATTTGGTTTCCTTCAGAAAACTGCCAGTTAATAGTAACATTAGGGCATGATACCTGAATGGTAAAGGATTATATCAGTTGTAAAATCCCAATTCTATACACAGCACTGAGCACATTTTTATGTACTTTTATTATACTGTATCTTGATTTATTTTACTTTATCTTGATTATCTATAGCTGAGTACTGGTGATTTCAAATTGTAAACTGTCTATATCTCTAACACCCCATGCTCTGTGCATGCCCCTGAACTGTGCAGCCCTGTGTAGCAGGGCTGACCTGTTTGTGTTTGCTGACCATGAGCACCTGATCTCCTTAACACGTCTGGCTCTGTAGGTCTGGGATGTGCTGAGGACCCCGCAGACCTGCTGCACTTGGCAAAGCTCTGCAGGGCACGTGCATGTGGGGCACAGTGACGTGACCATAGTTTTCTGCCTGGCAGCCAGATAAACTGCAAACATTATGGAATTAATCTAAATATCTTTTTTGAAAATTGCATACATTCTAATACCATATTTAGAAAGTAATTCTATATGTAGTTGTAGGATAGGCTGTCTTTTTTATTTTTTATACACACAATAACTGTTAGGAAAAGTATAAAATGGTACTTTAAATAGGTCTGCTTGTCTATGCTAACTACACTAGGTACTATAGGAAAAAATCTGAAAGGGGAAAAAATGCGTATGAGGGAATGTAAATCGGAAGGTGAACTCATTCCTCCTCTACTGACATGCTGATGGAGTTCTGGCAGGGCATTCTAATGAGTGAGCTATGCAGTTTTTAATTTTTTTTTTTTCTGACAAGGTTTAGCATAAGCACTAACCAAAACCCCTGTCATACACCTTTTCAGCTAAGTGAATCTGCAATGTTTCCTAAATTTCATCTCTGAAAATGATGTAAATTCTGCTGTAACAGGGTACACGTTAGGGAGAGTGAAGGAACATCTTTTAGCACACCCTCAGGCTAAGCTCAGCAATTGGAATTGACATAAGTTTCTGGTTTGAAAAGATCCCAAATGAAGGAAAGCTTGTCTAAAACTTCTTGAAAACCTCTACATGGGAAATAATTATAGGTATTTCATTCTCGAATTTAGCTCCACTGGCTAATGGGAAAGGTGACTGAAAAGACAGGGTGAGGTGCAGGGCTTGCAGCTGGGCCCCCACGGGCTAAGAAGCAACTGGCTGAGGGGAATTGAGCAGAAAGCATCTCTGGACTGAGCAAACCACAAGGCAAGGGAGCCAGGCCCAGCTGCTGCGTGTGTTGGCATGCCAGGCTCTGTGCCTTTCCTCCTTTTCCGCACCGGTGAAGTGGTGCATCCAGTATTGAGCAGTGTGCCTCAGGGAGCAGATGGAATGGATGGAGTAAGCAGGGACCGTCCAAAGGAGAGTAGCGGCAGAGATCAGGATCTGGTAATCATGACTTAGAGAATCATTTTGAGTCTTTTAGTTAAGTTGATRTGAGATATGATAAGCGTCCTCAGATATCTGGTGAGTAAGACAATAAGCAAGTCTTAAATAGAAACAAGAATTAAACTTCATATGATTGGAATAATTAAATATTGCAAAAGAGAGATTGCTCTGGAAGTGAAATCAACTGGTCAATGAGTGAGATTATTAAGGAGCAAATGCTAAGCCATTTGTAGCAAATAGGGAGCAAGTAAGAGAGTATTTTTGGTCCCCCAGAACAGAGATTGATTGAGAAAACCTGTATTCAGTGTATGTGCTAATCACACCCACAACATTCTTCTTTAAGAGTTAAACAGGAAAATCACGCCTTAATCAAAATTAGGGGAAAAGATGTGTCTGAATTTTCTGGAGCCCGTGGGATGTACAGTACAGAGAGTCTTCATTTTTAAATAGCAGGGATTTGGGAAGGATGGAATATTTTTCCCCTCACCAAGCCACACAGAATGGTGTCTGTCATAGCTTGTTTCTGAGAGAGCGAGATAATGGATTTCATTCTTCTCTCACTTAAAACATTGCAAATCAGGGCCAACTCAATTCAGTTCAAGCTAATAAAGCAGTGGGTGTAAAAGGAAAATGGGAGTTACTCTGATAAATTTCAGTGGAATTTAATAAATGGCCCATAATTGTCAAAATATCTCTTTTGAAATATATAGTCTATGCTCCTCATTTCTTTTTCTACAGATATAGGTGTCTGTTTTGCTAATACTGCTTTCAGAAGCCGTAACTCTGGCAGGGTGTTCTGGCCTGGCCATGTTTTCCTAGATGCACATGGCAGTAAATAGCTTATGATGGAGCACTATAGCAGAATGAGTATAGAAAAAGCATAGAGTTGTTATAATCAGCTTCCTTAAGGACAAAGAAAGGATTCAAAAGCTGCCTCTGGATTTGGTCATAAAGAAAATCATACAATTGCCAAAGCTAAGCAGTGCAGGTTGTCTGTGATTACCTTCTATTTTGTATTCTTTTTGTTGAGAGGACAGGGCCTTACATTTGCTAAAAATCAACTTGAGGTTCAGGAGCTGTTAAATGGCCTCCAGATTTGTCTTCAATTTCCCCACAACAATTTTCTGCTAACTTTTAGAAGGCAAAGCATGCTAATCAGTAAAGTTTTACTGGGCAAGATTATTAGTATTTTGTTACCCATCTCCTTAAAGAAATCAGATGCAGAGCTTTGGCTTCACCAGTGTGGCTGACCAGTGTAATGGGGTGCAGGTGAGTGAGGTTGTAGCTACAGCTCTGCACGTGGTGTGATTGGCTCGAGCTGCCTCTCTGGTGGACCCACAGGTGTGCTGCTTCCCTCGGTGAATGGGCAACATCTCTAACTGAATGTAATGCTGGTGGGCTACCCTGGGAGGTGCTGACAAGCTGCTCTAGAGGAAGGAACTTGCTTTCCTGGGCTGAGAAAGGACAAGAAGCAGCAGACTTCATCTGCAGAGCAGAGGATGCAGGTTAGAAATAGTAATGATGGCAACGTAACGGAGCGATTTGCCCATGGAAGGCCTGAGAGCTCTCACAGGAGATCTAGAATGGTGTCTGGCAGAATTGACTGTGGGAACAGTCGATTCTGTCTTGGGCAGAGGGATGGATTAGAGGCCTTTCTGTTTTACTTAAAAGGATATTTTTGTCATATTGGGGCACTGTTTACACTAGAAACAGTGTTTTGTAACAGAGATACAAATATGTCAAAAGACAATACAGGTACTATTTTGTTTGCAATTATCTTATTTTGGAACAGCTGTTTTGCATTACACTCAACTGGTGTGCTGCAGCATTTGTACGATATCAGGATCAACAGTCAGCCGTGTGGCGTAGTGCAGCGGTGTTGGCTGCTGTACTGCACCTGCTTTGGGATATAGCCGAGCTGAGCTGGTGGAGCCTGGGTTTTGTTGTAGGCAGTTTTCTCCTGAGATTGGCTGCCCACACATCGCTAGCATATAGCAGCCTGTAATAGTCCATTTTATTTCTAAAGAATGTGATTTTTCCTCTAGCTAATATCAGTGAGGACTAAAATGACTACAGCACAAAACTTACAAGGTTCATATTCACTTTTTTCATAGGAAATCACCATGACACAGATGGAATTATTTCAGATGTTGAAGTGATCTTCATTGGGGCATAAAGTACGGATAGCTTTGTGATAAATACTCTGCTAACTTTCGTCTCTAACTTTCCTAGAGAAACAGATGACATTTGACAAGGGAAATAGCATTCCACAGAAGGTTGTGTGAAATTATGAGATGGTATTAATGAAAATATATATTCTTGGGGGGGGGGGGGGGGAGGAGAGAGAGCAACTTCTCAATTATTGAGTTACAGATAAAATTGAATTTGAAGGGTCCGGCAAGCTTGTTTGAAGTTCAAAGAAGCTTGTGCATAAATTTGGCCTGCCTGGAGTTATTGCATCTTAGCACATATAGCTTGATCAAAAGAAAAGTAGAAATAGAATAGTTCCGAAAGCCGGACTGATTAACTCAATCTTTCTTGCCTGCTGATGGAATTTAGAAAAATACCATTTGGTTTTCTCTTAAAATATTGTACTCCTGGATCAAAGGATTTCTCTTCTAACCATTCTAAACTAATCACACAATGGAGAGAGAAGGAGAATTTATATGGAGAAAAAATGATTTTCTTTGTAATCTGTTCAAGTTAGCAGTTCTTAGGGGGCTGCTGTGTGGAAATAGATGATGCAAGAAAGCTAAAAGTCAGTTAAGGTACTACTTACCTTTCAATAGCTTGAATTTACCTTTATTACAAACTTGGAAAGAGTGAAATCTGCAGCGGTGGCCGTATTTTGTGTTGTGATT
Organism: Nothoprocta perdicaria; assembly: GCF_003342845.1. Taxonomy (NCBI): domain Eukaryota; kingdom Metazoa; phylum Chordata; class Aves; order Tinamiformes; family Tinamidae; genus Nothoprocta; species Nothoprocta perdicaria. The sequence continues at coordinate 591,107 of NW_020455545.1, forward strand.
TAATGTCTTGGGTTTGTGCTGTGCGAGGACTGCTGCTGCTGCCTTGGGACTGCCTCAGCCCACAGCGCCGCAGAGCTGGGCCGAGCTCGCGGCAGTGCGGAGGCTCCGCGGGGTGAGGCTGAGGCGCCCGGGACGGGAGCTCCTTGGGACGCAAACGCGCCGCTCCACACGCACGCTGCCGTGTTTCTCACTAGCTAGGCTAGAGGCAAATGGCCAGGTGCCGCCTTAGCAGCTCTAGCGCCTGGAAGTCTGATGTTAAGGAAATGGGTTTTGAAAATATAATTTATGTAGGAAACTGGGACACAGCTGCATGAAAAAGGCTGGTGAGGAAACAGTCATRGGACTGAGGCCGGTAGCCAATACCACTTTCCAAAGTATTGGTGATGGCCATAATTTCCAGCCTTTTTAAGCTCACAGGACTCAACTTTGGGGAAGTAGGCACAAAAGCTGATGCTGGAGGCGGGAGAGAGAGAACAGCGGGACAGGAGGCGATTTCGAGGCCTGAGGCAGGGCTTGTCCCGGCCGCCTGCCGCGAGGTGCCGCGTGCAGAGGCGCGGCCTGCCAGCGGCACCGCAAGCGGCCATTGCCCTCCGCTGAGGCGAGCGCCGCCTCGCGCGGACCCCGCCGCGCGGGCCCGGGGCACAGAGAGCCTGGGGAGAGGCAGCCCCTTCCAAACAACTGTTCCTGCAGTCCCCGGGCTCCGTGAGAGCACCCGGSAGCCAGACCTTCCGGGACAGGGAGCCGCGGGGCTCGCGGTGAGTGCGAGCCTGGCCTGCCCTGCCCGCAGGCCTCGCAGGCCTCGGCTTGAGGCTGCATGGCTCTCTAATTGGAGAATATCTAAGGCTCTTTGGTCACTGGCAGCAAGATTTTTATAGTTTTTATAGATTTGGGATTTTGAGAGTTACGGGGAAAGGTGACCTTGATGCAGGTTTAAGTGCAGCACTTCTTGGCACAGTGGAGGAGAGCAACAGGACTGGTGTTAACCCAGTAACGTTGTTAAACGCAGCAGGGGTGAATTACTTAAACAAATGGCGTTCTTATTTCATAAACTGCATTTAATCTCACGCATGGCTGTGTTTATGATAGAGTTACAGCAGTACAGTAAATTAAATATGAATGGAAGGATAGCCAGTGTCTTCATAAGCAGATGTCTTGTATTTGAACTRAAATAGAGATAGGATATGTAGTGAAAGTCATTCAGGACAAAAAGGTTGAGCGCTCATGTAGTTATTGAAAAAGTTAAGTTCGCCTTTTTTTTAGTAAATACAGGCTTTGAAATTCAGTCTGAATCATTCGAAAAGAAATTAGGCTGATTTTATATGATGCAGTAAAAGTGCRCTACACAGAATTTTGTAATGGAATTTTGCGAAGAAATAACCACAGATGATAAATYCAGTCAAGGTTTCCAGTACTCATTTGGGATCTGTCTTGACATTTTTTTGCCCATCATAGAGGTCAGCCAGGTGTCAGCACGTAAGTTTTYTTATTGTGTAGCATCTTTACTGAAATTTTACCAGAACCTTTTCCAAACAATTTTGGCTAGCTATGGGAAGAGCTGAAAAAATGAAATAAAAGAACAAGTTGCAAGTTACACTAATATCTTTGATATTCTTTCTATTATTATTTTCTTTTAACTTTTCAGTGAAAACAGTTTGATACATTTGACCTGCRTTTATCAAATAGCTTAAGGAAATCACAATTGCCTTTTGTGGTAAATAAACTATTTGGAAAGAAAAATMAGGAAGCTATGTTCGTTGGTAATCCTGGGGCAGAAATGTGCTGTTAGAATATTGAGAAACCCCGGTGTGCCCATTCACATRCAACTAGAATTTGTAGTTCCTTAGACTATCTAATGATTGTGTTCTATTTTGCAGTGACGGCTTTCATTAAGTCTGCATTTATTCAGAGGAAAGCTAACCTAATAATAGAGTAGCCTCCAGGTAAGGGATTTGTTGTCATCCTCTTTTTAATAATTTATTTATTCTGAAAATGGTATAATTTAGGCATAACAAAAAGTTTTCGTTTTATTTCATGAAGCATTTTTTTTCAGTTGTTTAATGTGTATTACCTGAGAATATCCAGGACGTGTATTTGATTGAAAATCACTTTTTTTYCCCCCCCAAATACTGAGGTAGCTTTGAAATGACCTTACAAAAACAAGAGTAAGGCTTAGTTAAGTGTTCAGTCAAAGCTATAGCCATAGATTTCATCTGAAAGTTAGACACATCTGTATAAATTCATTGCTTTGCAGAGTATTAGAGTATTTTTTATTATTTAGATTTATGTGAATGTTAAGATCAAGATTTACATGGGGTGTGTAGGTATCTCTGGGTTATTTAAAAATACTATAGAGAAATTTTGCTTTTATTCTGAGAGTTGCTATTTAGCTTCATTTTTGATTTGTACATCTAGTGCAACATGGTATGTATTTAATGAACCTGTCACTGTGTTGAAACGTATCCAGTCAGGGAACTAAGATCTATGTAAAAGAAGCCATGATGTTCACAGTCACACATGGAAAGGTGAGAACATCTGACTATACCAGAGGTGCTACAAAATGGAGAAAACAGAATTCAGTCCCATGCTTCTGACCCAGTTCTCCCTTCCGTGAGGCTCTGAGGGGACTGCTGGTCCTCCTGCTAGGAGCCAGGGTTGCGCAGGCTGTGCTACGCAGGGATGAAGTGGGGTTCTTGGCCCTGCTTGCGCTTGATGTGCTGGTGCCTCAGAGAAAGGATTTGCCTCATCTTTCCTGATCTGTTTTAAATCATCAGATCCAGCAAAAAATCTCTTTACTCCTTTTAGCCTATAAAGAGTTTTAGATCAAAATCCTCAGAGTTGAGGTCTGATTTGATGTTTAGAGACAAATATACTTACTGTGATAGAATATATGTGTGCATAATATAGTCAGTTCAGTTTTAGCACAGTAGGAAAAGTTCTTAGGGTTGCTGAGGTCTTCTCTTTTACTACAAAGAATCTGTCTYCCACCCCGCTCTAGTCTTAAAAAAGCCATTATTTTTATCACACTTTTTTAAAATATAAAACTGGAGCTTTAAAGCAAGTACTTTATAAATTGTAGTATAAATGCATTCACATGTATATATATTACAATGTAAATGCATGTAAAAATGTATAAGTGTATGTAAATGTAAATAAATTGTAAATTTGTGTTCTGTAGTGAATATGTGCAGGCCCAAGCACCAAACACTATGACTTTTACCTTTCTCTTTTATAGATCGGACAAGAATCAAGTGTGTGAAGTCTAATCCAAAATTGAAGTAMTGCCAAATTTGAAAAAAAAAGTTAGAAAAAATAGTTACTTTCAAGTAATTATCAAGGATGCTTTTAGAAGGGAAGCTGGGCATGCCTTTTAAGGAGAAAGTGAGTTTGAAAGATGTTAACAATGTGATTTATCACACTTTACTGGATAATACATCACTCCAAAATCCTATTTATCCTGTMTACTGCTGCTGGCAATTAATCTCGAACGAGGACATGAAGTATGCTGAAAAAGGTGAAATGACAAAACAGAAAGTTGTCTGTGCTATAGGATCTTATGCGTAAGCTTTATAGTCTAAGTATCAGCCAGATAGAAATCAGGAGGAAATTGTTCCATTTATATAAACCTGCTTAGCACTCAAGAACATCTTGGTGGTATGTTATTTTTTTAATTCRCAATGATGGTGAAGCTTACTCTATATTCCTGTCTGCAGGTGGACTAGAAAATGAAATTGGGTGTCTTGTAGATAAGAACAAGGTAAGAAGTGACTAGCAGAGCTTTGTGTTAGGTGGTAGCAATAGAGCGGGTAGATCTGGTTGCCAACATYGTTTCCCAAACAATTGTTTTCTTTTTTTTCTTTTTCTTTYTTTTTCTTTTCCTGAGAAGGATGCTTGGAGGAAGGGTTTCATTTTCATAGTCTCAATATCCCAGTATTGGAGGAATCTTCTAAAATTGTGCTTTCAGGATATTTGAATTTTGGTTTTATTTAAGATTATAAATAGATTTGGACTGCAAAACTTGCATCCAGATCCATTTTTTCTTGCCTCAAATTTTGGGGAGGTAAGAATTTTAACATTTGTAAAATTTCTAAAGCAATGCTTAGTATCTGTAGGTGAGCTCAGAATTCAGATACCAAAAATATACACGTTTTTGGGTTGTGCCTCTTTGCAATTGTGACAGATGTGGAATTTGTTTTCTGGGAGGTCTCTCCCAGCAGTTGCATGCCAAGCATGCTCCTTACCTTTTCCTTCCTCTCGTACCTCATCTCCTTTGAAAGTTGCATTGCTATCTTTCATTTTAAGACACTGGTGAGTAAGTGCTGCTGAGTCGGTGCTTGATTAGTTTCCAGCTAGTCCTGTGTGAGTAATTTATTTAGATGCCAAACAATCAAATTAAGTTCTCCAAGTATTATGGCCTTAATGGAACTGCAGTGAGATTGTGCTGTTGTCACCATGGTGCCGTTGCCAAAGACTCTCATGGCCAGTGACTGCTGTCAGGGCCTCTCCTCAGGTGGCGGGGCATCGTTCTGCCATAGGACCATCATCTGCAGCATCTGTTGCTGCACTGCCCTTCATATCAGCCTGAAACTATTTTGAGGAGAAATGCTGCATAAAATAGGGAAGATGAAGAGGGATTTTTGTCAAGAACATGCAAAAATTTACTGTTACTGCTGTAACAATGCATTGCAAAGTAGGTTATTGATAAAATAATTTCTTTTGTTAAGATACTRGAGATACTAGCCTGTTTTCTTCCTGTCTGTGTTATCTAACCAGTGCCTTGTCTGGTTGGAGGCAACATGAATAGTCTTCCTTTAATTCACCACTGGAAAATTTTGAAAATTATGCTTAGATGATACTAGTATACCTTCTGTGATGTTAAGGTACAGTCTTTCAGTGCATAGCATCAAATTTTATTTGAAATATTAATGTACTTGATTCTTTCCAGATGGCAGTACCTTGGCTTTCTTAAATATTTACAGTGATCTGTGTGAAAGCTATCAAACTATTTGTAAACAAAAGAGACTAAAACTCATTGAGTTCAGAAAAGTCTCCAATTCCTATGCCTTCAGGCTTCTACATTATCCAAAAATTTTCTTGGATAAGTGTGGTAGAGTTAAAGGGTATGATATTTGGCATCTGCGTTGCCTCARTAATCATTTTTAATAATTAAGGATTGTTACTCATCTTCTGAAATCCCTGAGAATAAGAATATGTTTATACCGAGATAATTTCTGGAAATGTGCAGTCAAGAAAGCAGCTAGGGCATGCTTTGCATGCGGTATATTTATTTAAGGGCTTCCATAAATTGGTAAATGTATAGAATAGTGTCGTAAAAGTCTGTTCTGACTCTCTTCTTGCTTTCCACCATCAGGGATTCCCTAAAGACTCCCTTGCTGTGTCGGCAAGCGTTCTGTGGGCGAGGGTAAGGTGCGGCTGCAGGCACAGCTCGCTTTGCCGCGCTGCGCTTTGCTGTGCCTCGACRACACGGCGGTTTTCACAGCTTGCAGGTTTGCAGCAGCCCTGTGTGGAGCAAGGCTCGAGGCAGCCTTTTCACACCAGCACGGGCTCGCTTTGGGCCTGTGTCCCATTTTTGGTAGTTCTTGTAAATGTCAAATGTTTTTTCATTGTGATTATACCTGTGTTGGTGATCTGTGGTCAGTGATCTTTGATGTTAGTATTGTAACTGTTTTGGGGCACCACAAACCATGTGCAGGAAAGATGGCAAACTTAAGCTATATGTGCTGGCTGTGCTCTGGCTGCTCCGCTGCCCGGCCCCGCTCTTCCCCTGTCTCTCCTCGTCTCTGTGGGCCTCCGCGGAGTATGTCTCAGTATTCCTTGTGACACAGCACATTGGTCAAGTGAAAGGAAGCCACACGTCTCTCATTTTAAATCAAAAGTTAGAAACGATTAAGGTTACTGAGCATGTCAAACTCTGAGATAYGCCGCAAGCTAGGCCTCTTGCGCCAAATCCTTAGCCAAGTTATGAATGTGGAGGAGAAGTTCCTGAAGAAAATTAAAAGTGCTACTTCAGTGAACACATGAATGCTAAAGAAACAGAACAGCCCTACTGCTGATAGAGAGGAAGTTTTCGTGGTCTGGAGAGACGATCAGACCAGCCACAGCATTTCCTTAAGCCAAAGCCTAATCCAGGGCAAGGCTCTAACTCTTTCCAATTCCGTGAAGGCTGAGTACGGGCAGGAAACTGCAGAAGACAAGCTAGAAGCAAGCAAAGGTTGGTTCAGGAGGCTTAAGGAAAGAAGCATCTCCATAATGTAAAAGGACGAGGTGAAGCACAAGTTATCCAGAAGATCTRGCTAAGACAATAGATGAAGGTGGCTCCAGTAAACAACAATTTTTACTGTAGTAAACAGATCCTTATGTTGGAAGAAGATGCCATCTAGGACTTTATTTGTATCTAGAGAGGAGAAGTCAGTGCCTCGCTTCCGAGCATCACAGGCCAGGCTGGCCTCTTGGTAGGGGCTGCTGCGGCTGGTAGCTTCGAGTTGAAGCCATGGCTCTTTCGCCATTCCAAAAATCCCGGAGCCCTCAAGAATTCTGCTACATCTGCTCTGCCTGTGCTCAATAAATGGGAAAACAAAGCTTGGATGACAGCACATCTGTTTACAGCATGGTTTACTGAATATTTTAAGCCCACTGTTGAGACCTGCTACTCTGAGAAAAGGGTTCTTTTCGAAATCTTATTGCTTGTTGACAGTGCATCTGGTCACCCAAGAGCTCTGATGGAGAGGTACAATGAGATTAATGTTTTCATGCCTGCTAACACAACATCCATTCTGCAGCCCATGCATCAAGGAGTAATTTTGACTTTCAAGTCTTATTTAAGAAATACATTTTGTAAGGCTGTAACTGCCATAGATCGTGATTTTTTTCTGATGGATCTGGGCAAAGTAAATTGAAAACCTGGAAAGGATTCACCATTCGAGATGCCATTAAGAACATTAGTGCTTTGTGGGAGGTGGTCAAAATATCAACATTAGCAGGAATTTGGAGGAAGATGATTCCAACCCTTGTGGGTGACTTTGAGGGGTTCAAGACTTCAGCAGAGGAAGTAACTGCAGATGTGGTGGAAACAGCAAGAGGACTAGAATTAGGTGTGATGCCTGAAGATGCGACTGAATTGCTGCAATCTCATGATAATACTTTAAAGGGTGTTAGTCATTCTAGCCATAGAAATGAGGTTAGTTTCAAAACTAATGTCCAGTCCAAGTTGTTAGGTACCATTAGGCATAATCTCAGGGAAAAGATGCCCTTTTGAAGGTCTAAGACTACTGGAAAGGCCGTTCACTGAATCCAACGTTTGAATCCATGCAAGSGCTCTAGAACTACTTTCTGCCAACTCCGGGATCAGCACTGATAATTTTTAAGGAGATTGCTTCCAAAATTGCAGTATATTGGAATTAATTAGCTGCTTCTGAGATATCTTCAGACATGGTTTCTTGGTATTCCTTCATTCCCAGGATCCTCAGAAGTGCTAAAGTTGCTAATGGCAAGAATACAAGGCTGCCTCCCTGTCTCTGCTCATAAACAGCCCTTCATGCRATCCCGTGAAGGCTTTGCCACAGGAGACGGCTCTCAGAAAGGGTTCTGTGCGACAGGATGGCTTGGAATAAAATGGAACATAAATCAGGAGGTTCTTTACKCTCCTCCTTTAAAGTCAGTCCTTTTTTTCCTGATGTTAGGATTTTTAAAATTTTACATCTGAAGCGTTATAGGGTCAATATAAACACATTTTCCTGCCTTTGAATTTAAGCGGACCTTTTCTTTTCCTGTGGGATTTATTCCCTAAAGCATTATCCTTATTTTCTGTCTTATCCTTAGTTTTTGCATACTGATAAATTCAACATTTCACCCATCTTGGTATGATCACAGATGTTCTCTACACCAGTTCTTACCAGTACTTGTTTTTAATAATGTTAATATCTCTTCTTTTTAGTTTTTTTTTTTTTTTAACTAAAGCACTTCAATTGATACATCTAGGGTTATACCAGGTTTGCCTTTTTTTTCACAGCTTTATTATGTTCTAACTTCATAGTAGCACTGGAATTGGTGAATCTGTAAATCTTTTTTCCCTGCTGTTATTTCCAGTGGAGAAGCCTGTTGTTTGCAGCCAAAAATATTTTGCCTCTCAGTGCGTCRCTTTTTATTGGTTGCCATCAGTTTTATCTTCCTGCAACTGCAGTCTTCTCTGTCATCTATCTCTTTCAGTATAAAATGCCAATCCACTTCTATTGATGATGCTTCATAAATTTGTGTATCAGCAAATTTTATTAGTATAATTTTATTCTTCTGTGCCAAAATCATTAATGAAAATATTGTAAAAAGCCATTTATAATGTCCTGTCAGCACTATGCTTTTTCTCTAAATAATTCTTGCCTCTCTTTTAACTAGCTCCTTATCCAGCACCACATTCTCATTGCTCATCTTCATCATCTGATCAGAACTAACAGCTTTTAATTGGCAGCACTTTTTTTTTCCCCCTCTAAAGGCCAAATTGGAACTATGGCACAGAGAAGTGATATATTGGAAGGGAAGAATTTTCAGCAGCGAAATGCAGGCGTAGCAAGGGAAAGCCATGTGCAGGGAGAGAGGCCTGGAAAGCGGCCGCTGGCCCTGGAGCGCGGCAGAGCCAGGGTGCCCGCAGGGGCAGCCGCGGCCGCGCACAGAGTTGGTGCAGGCCCTCCTGGGGCAAGGGAGGCCGCGCGCACCTCAGCTCTGGGAACTTCACCAGCAACCTTCGGTGCCGAGTGTGGCCAGCGCACAGGGAGTCTGCTTTCCCTGAGGGCTTGCGAGCCTGCCTTTGAGTCTGGATTTCTTGGATTGCGGGGCCAGACTGACATCCTTAGACAAACCAGGAAGGTTTGTTTAGACCTGCTTACAGGTCTAAAATGCAATAAATTCATTGCTGTTGATTGATTTACKTACTCCTCCTAGTTTTGATGTTTTAGCACTTAAATCAGGTCTRGACACCATAACTATATGCTCAGTGATTATGTTGATCCTTATTCTGTGTGCTAGTAGTCTRTCCAAACAGTCAGAGGTAGGTGGGTTTTCAGTCATTTAAGGGGAGCACAAGATGGTCACCTTATGATGTGTATACTAGGCAAATGTCAGGGAGTAGTTTGGAAGAGGCAAGTTGGCAGAAGGCTGCTGGAATTTATGAACGACAGGTCTGGGAAAGCTTCTAAAAGCCAATGGCATAAGAACCTGCTTTAAATCCTGTGGGAGAGATCTTTTCTTGTTACTCTGGGAATGTGAGGCCGCGTCAAAGCAACCTAACGTTAGGCACCTATTTTGAGAGTGTTTTCTATCATTATTTCTCTGATTATCTTTTTAGAAAGGTAATATTGTACTGGTTCAAAAAGGTCGTCTTTTTATTTTTTCTTTTTTTCCTCCCCCCCGCAAATGTCACAGCTGTTAGGGGCTCCCAGAGCTTCCAGAGCTGCTTGGCAGTTTTAAGAGCTGCTCTTGCTTGCAGTGCATAGTAAATAGCACCTAAAAATATCCTTCCAGCTAGAAGCCTGCAGGCAAGCCCCCCTCCTCTGTTTTTTTTTTTTTTTTTTTTTTTTAATATTACCCCAGTGGGCACCGTTGGGCCAGTTTCATCAAACAGTTTAATGGGCACAAGTTTCTTTCCCAAACCCAGAGCTGGTCTCTCCAGAGCCAGAGAAAGCAGCAGCGCAGAGTCATTTCCAGCAAGGTCCTCTGGAGATGAGGAGACTAATGGGCATTTGATGAACAGGAGCACGCAGAGAGCCCTGGCAGCCCTGTGTGTGAAGTGCTGCTGCCGGCCCACCTTGCTGAAGAAGGAACTGTTTTTTTTTTTTTTTTTTAAGCACAGAAACCTTTTAAAAACTCTGATAAAGTAGTTTTATGTTTGCATAAATATTTTTAAATTTTAAAAGTGAGTATTACAAACTAAAAATATGGTAATTTTGCAGTGAGTCAACATCCATATCTTTCAATTTTGGTCCAGGTGAGCATTTATATGTTTAGTTTTTTAAGTGTCTAAATTTATCCTTCCATCTTCATCAGATTTTGGGTCCAAGGGTCTAAACACCAGGCCATTGGCCTGTTTTATTCTGCTGAGAGATGTAGCAATGAGAAATGGTCTAACTTTTTATTCCAGTGGCCGCCTTAATTTGGCAGTTGGTAGCAGTGCTCAGTCAGCGTGCCCCAGGTGGGCATGATCAGGAGGTCCCTTCTCCTTTTTGCCTTCTGTTCCCCCTCTTCCTTGCCCAGTTGGAAAGCAACTTATCTCTGGGAATTAAGCTCAGGCTTATTTAAACCATTCATTATAGAGTGGAAGAAGCTATAAATCTGATTACATTTACTTAATAAAGAAAATCCACTTCAGATATGACTAGGATAATAAGAAAAGCAAATTAGAAATACAATAATTTATCTTATTAAAACTTTGGTTGGAGTGAGCTTTAGTGGGAACATGAGCCAGCTGTAAGACATTCTGACATATATCCAAACTGTACTTCCAATATAAAAAAACTACTCAGCCTGTGAAACGTTACAGAAGTGTGACATGAGACTAAGCTTTAATGGGCAATCACATCCTAAATTTGTCTTGTTATTTAAGAGCTTACAGAACATTTTGTATGCAAATGGAGCATCCCTTGTGATGCTCAGCTTTCCAGAGGAACCCTCTGGAGCAGGCGCTAGGAGGGCACTGCTCATTCCAGGGATGCTGAGCTGGAGGCTGCGGAGTGTTGGGGTGTCATCACCTGGAGAGCCCCAGAGCTGCCTCTCCAGAGAGGAGGCTGCTCTGAGACCCTTCTCTGCTCTGCAACCTGCAGCTTCTGGCTGTGTTATTTCCCTGGGCCAGCCAGTTTATTCCACCCTGGCAGGAAGCGTCTGCTGTCTGAGCACGGGGGCGGTTTGTCACTGCMTTTAGCCGTGTCCCCCCAGTGCCTTTGTGTCCCAGGAGGAGCAGCAGGAGACTGGTAGAAGCCTGGTAGGAGCATGTGGAGGGGCTCAGTAGAGTGAGTTTTAAAATACTCCTAAAATACTCCAGGCCGCTTCCTTGTCTCTCAACTACTTATGTTAGACAGAAGCACAATGAGTTCCAATTTGTGTCCTCCCCGCACCCCCCGCCTCCTCCCCCCCGCCAAAATCTGCTGGTACGTTTAGGAGCATTTTTTTTTGGCCAGTGTAAAACTCCATGATAACATTTATGTCATCCCYAAGATTATTAACTAGTTTGTTAGAGATAAACTTCTTTTATAAGTGCTATATTTTATTCAGTTTATATGACACTCAATTAAAGCTTTTTATTGTAAGGAAATACTGCTAAACACCTACTCAATCTCTCAGTTATTTTAAAAAGTCAATGAAAAGCAGTGATTGTTACCACGATAGATGCCTGTACTGCATGGAAGTTGACAGAGTAATGACTAGTAAAATGCAGCCAGTAACCCAGTTACTGTAGGTAGTGCTCATCAGGTGACTTTCAGTGGCTTTTAATTCCATTATCAGAGCACAAGAGAGTACAGAAAGAGTAAATTCAGGAGTAGCTTAAAGTATTAATGCTACTAATTAATGGCTTAATTAAGACAGCTTTCTCAAGGTCCCTAATAAAGCAGTACTAAAATTTTAACACCACTAAAATTATGCCAGTGAAGATGTTACTGGTTTTGCATAATGGCTAGAACATAGTTCAGCTCTTCTTGTCCCTAGTTACAGCAGACTTCTATCTTCCAACGGTTCTGCCTCACACTTGGAGCTCAGCTCTGCAGGCATTCGCCTCAGATACGTCCGTTGCCTTCAGGGGAGTTTGCCTTGGGATTATTTTCCAGCTGAATGCTGGTATCCTTTGTTGGATGAGAAAGGTGTTATAAACTGCATTTTACTCTGTGGTTGCTGTTAATTGTGGTTTGCTGCAATTAATTTTTTGGCACYGATCATAAATGATTTACTATAAAGCAGGATTATAGCATTATCTATTTGATGCGGAAGACTAAGGCACCTTTTAATCTGTCTCATTTTTTTGCCAGACTCGTAATTTAAACACCTTTTAAAGCCTTGACTACCAGCAAGGTGGTGATTGATTTTTGCTGCAAACACAAGGTACAATTTGAGCAGTAAGGGCAGCACTGAGTGAGTCTCCCAGTGCTGGGGAAGCCTCAGGTGAGGAAGAGTTGTCCTGCTTGGGGTTGCTTTCAGGAAAGGGCAGCGCTGCCAGGTTGTTCCTGCTGCCCTCTGTGGTAGGGAGCACGGGAGTTAGAGCAGAGCTCCAGAATCAGGAGCACAGGTCCCTCCGGGCCTGTGCTTTGATGGCCATCGAGGCAGCTGGGCAGCACTGCCAGTTCTAAAGTGATATTTCCTCTCCTGTGATTTTTTTTTYCCCTGTCTTAACTTTTTCTTTCCTTCAGCACTAGCTTTAAGAGGCATGATCAATAGTGATATTTTTAAGTTTTCTGTTCATGAAGAGCGAGGTCGCTCAGATGCACTGGAGGGGCAGCCTTATAAAGGGCAGGGCACCACCTCACAGGGTGGCTCTGGGAGCATTCGCAGAGCTCTGTGAAACGTATGACCAAGACGGGCCTGCCTGGGCTCATGTGTATCAGTGCTCCCGTTTCATAAAGGCTGTGTTTTACATCTCTGTGTGCTGTGCACTAAAGCTGTGTTTCTGCCAGCAATATGCTTCTGGTATTGTCTGAGTCTTACAAACTCTCATTTTAAAGGCAGAATCATTTTTAAATCCACTCTCTATATGTTTTGTGGTTGAAGTGATCTATTATGCCATGCCCACATTATCCTGATACACTAGCAATAAAATCTTGGTTACTCAGACAAAGAGGAAGATTAGATGGCTCTTCACACTAGTATTTCCTCAGCACATAGCTACCTGTTAATGTGAATCAGCAGATTGACCCTTTCTGACTCATTTGGCTGCCTTCACAAAGGCTGGTGGGTGTGAGGTGCAGGTGTTTGCACAGATGATGAGCCGAGCTCTTATWTCAGCTGCCTTGCTATAGGTTTAAATTACATTTCCAAATGGAAGAAATATTTCAGGAATTTTCCAAGTGATCACATTTTCATCCTGGAACTGTCTCTACACAATTGAGCTAAGCTGTACTGCACTGAAGTCTTTTCCTAAGATGTAGGAAACGTTAAAAGATTGCAGCACAGTATTTGTATGTTTGCATCTGTACTGTCATAGTGCTGCTTAACGCGGTGCAGTCTGACACTGCTTGTCAACGTTGTTGTGCGTTTGGGCGAGTTTCTTAGGGGGAACACTGCTAGTTATTTGAAAGTGGGAAACTGTTAGCCTTACATGTTTAAAAGTCATCAGCTGGACTATCAGAATACTAGCTTTGAGAAAATAAGATTTAAAATTAATGTATTTTACAGTCTTTTATCTTTTGTTTTGATTTTTAGATCTATACTGTCAACTTATTTCATATTTTCAGTCTTCTCTCCACAGCCAAGAAAGCAAGGCTTTTTTAAGACCTTTCTTTTTTTAAATCTCTCATAATTCACTTTCCTCATCATTGTATGTTGAGAAAATATACAGTAAAATCTCCAGGGGTGGAAAACTCAGTTATATTTTTATATTTTTACTGAGATAACGGATATATCTGAAACATACAGAAAACTCATGCTTGGTGTGACCACAGTTTGGATGCTACGAAATTATGAAAGGAGATATATTGTGTTCAGCTTTGGTATCGCTCTTGGGATGCAGACAAGCTGGAGAAATAAGAAAGATAAGAGGCTTAGAAAATAATACCTGTGAGGAAAGATTGAAAGAACTGGGCTTGCTTAGCCTAGAAAAGAGAAGATGAAAAGTGGATGAAACTGTTTTTCAATACATAAAAATGTAGTTGAACTTACTTGATGCCTTCAGAAGAAAGTATGTTCTAGCAGTTTAAACTTAACCCTTCAAGTCTGAGTGCCAGAGTTCAGTGCTAAGTACTCATATGAGATCCTGTGCTGGCTCAGGCAAAGGAGGTAGGAAGAGGATTGCAGGTTGGATTGCTTCCCATCTTATATGCCAGGCATGTAAGGCCACAGTTTGGGGTTAAGAATGATAAATATCTGTAACTAAAAGTTTGGGATGCTCTCGTGGGGATCCGAAGTTGACAGCTTGGGAGGAAGGGGTGGAGGTCAGACTGGTCCTGTGCTCAGCTTTGGCCTGCTCATCTCTCGGGGAATGTGCTGTGGCTGCTGTGCAGACTGGCCCTCAGCATTTCATTGAGCCAAGATCAAACCCAGCCAGCTCAGGCTCTTGTATCATGGCTGTCACAGCATAACAGGATGAAACTGCTTCCTGCAAAAACCAAAGGGCACACATGATTGGAAGATGAAGCTGTAAAGAATAATATTTCAGTGGGGATTCATCTTCAAATATCTCCAGCGGTGCTTTAGATATTTCTTAGAATTTAAATACCCTATCTTCATCCTCTATTAAGCAGCAGAGCTCTACTAATATCAAGGCAGCTATCTTAATTTAAATTTGCAAGGGATGCGGCTGTGAATCTTCTGAAAGAACCAGAAAYAGTTCTGCTTATTCTACATTTGCTTTTGATTAAAATCTCTTTTGTCAATGCAGTTCCTTATCTGAGATGTTCAGGTATCTTGAACATCAGCGCGTTCCTCGGGTTCTGCTGGGCAAGGACAGGCGCTGGTAGGGAGGGAGGGCACAAGGAGCGGGAGGCAGGACGTGTGGCACGGAGGCGGCAGGAGCCCCCGTGCGGGGCCACAGTCAGGGCCACCCTCCTCTTCTGCTCATGACACTTTTACGTGGCAGCAGCTGCTGCCCTCTCACCTCACCTGGAATACCCCGGTTGAGGACAGGGTGCTGAAACAGAGCCAGCACGTTTCATCCATCCCTAGGGGAGGCTGCCCCAGCGGCTTTACGGACTAGTTACAGATAGTCCTGAGTAAAAACTCTTCTCTCTCAACCCGCTCTGTAATCTGTTTCTGGCAGTGTATGCCAGAGTCAATACAGCCCCACTGAGCCACCAAGTAAAATACTGTAGAGTGTCGGTGACTCATGCATGGTAATTTGGAGGGTGGCTGCCTACAATTTCCAGGCACCATCAATCTCCTGGGTAAGATAATTTCCTGCCTTCACATATATGGAGGAGGAGGAAAGGATATACTATGAATTTCTGATGATGGTGATGATGCTTAGCCTTTATATAGTGGGTTTTATTTATTKATTTATTTTTGCCTTCAAGGCTACTTACAAGTATTACTTAATGTTCATCATACCTTCAAAGCTGTGAAGTTTTAATATTCCCATTTTATAGAAGGGGAAATTGAAGCAAAGAAGTTAGATAACTTTCCAAAGGCTTTGGAAGGAAGCAAGGGATTAATTTTTGGTCCTGAGCCTAAACTATGTATCGCTTCTTTTCTTCATGTTCTTCTGTCTTGATATGAGAAGCTATACCAGTGTTGGACATGATGCAATATCCCAGAGGACGCTGACGGTTAGAATAAGTGAATAATTGCTCTTGGACATTGGTTCGTAATTCATAAGCTAGAAGTTTTGAAGCTTTTAGAAAAAAAAGGTTTCCAAGTACTATTTAATGATAGCATGYGATATTTAAATCAGCCCTAAGAGTAAAGCTGTATAACTACTTGTTAAAATTCTACTAAATTCAGCAAGGAATCTTTCCATTAGCTTTAGTAAGCTTGAAGGGAAGTCTTGTAAGTGGAAATTGAGAATATGTTTGTTTGTTTTCATGATTTTATTTCTGTCTCTGTCTGCCATTGCTTTTCACCCTGCTGTAGCCTGAAACAAAAGGCTACAGGTACAGAAGATTTCCTTTGAAGCAGTGGGGAGTCTGTCAGGGAGAAGAAAGTGGCAAACACAGATGTTTGCTTACAAAACTCTGTCTGTCAGAAGCATGCTCTGTTAATATAAGAAAATTCATTGAAAAGGCAAAAAATAAGAGACAGCTTATTTACTCCATTCTCTTAAGCAGAAGTTGAATAAAGGCACCACACTGAAATCAGAGGGCAGTATTAAATGTGTGCTATTCCCATAGAGCCCTGTTTTGTCTTCTCTGTTCTATATGATTAACCTGATGATGTATAGAATTCTRAAGAGAGTGTCTAAGAATTTACTAAAAGTAGAAGACTGGAGTATTTTTGATGAGCAGGTTACAGTACTTAGAAGTTCTTTAGAAAGAAAAATAATAGCTAAATTTTCTTAGTTGATTTGACTCCTATCTTAAAATTGTTGTTTATTTGAATCCATACACTTGTCAAATGTACAAGCCCTTGAAAAATGTATGGTTTTCTACAAAACTGAGGCAAAGATTGAAGTGAAAAGTGAGTGAATAAGTAAACTGAATTTACCCTAATTGTAGGAATTCACTGCTTATGAGAACCAGAATCAGTGTCTTGGCAGCTGCCAGCTAAGCTGCCTCTGCTCACAGGTCTCAGGCCCAAGTTTTGAACTATTTTATATTCCTGAATCCATAGAATGAAGAGACTATACTGAATTAACTTTAGTAAGATAAATATTTTATAAATTGAATCTTGAAACTTTGTGGACTAATGCTTATTTGTACCCTGAATATAGTATCATGTAGCTCAAAAATTCTGCCTGCTTTTCCAGAGATAATAGGAGGCCAAGATGTTCATGTCATGTCTAGGAAACATCCTAGAGCAAATGTAGAGAAGGGCCAGCAAGCAAGTGACCAACTCTCATGGTTCACCATGGGGAGAAGAGTAAGGATGAGCCCACATGCCAAGACTAAGGGGCTTTTGATTTAGAATGAAAAGGAGGAATAAAATGGTTTCTAAATGATACCTGAAATTTCTCAATGTTTTAGAACTGAATGTGTGACTTCTGACTGTGCTTCTAGTTTTAGAATAGKATCTAATTGCCTAACACAGCTTGCCTAACACTAACCACAACTTGCTTGTGGTGATAGGCTGATTTGKGCATCTGTTTCTTGAATTTAAAAAGATAATAACCTTGCTTAATACTTCATTCTTTTACTTTAATGGCAAGTGTGTTGAATATAGACTCAAAAGACCTGAATCTTCTTATTTTTCCCTCTGTTCTGTTGGTGATSCAGAGCTTTTGAATGCCGGTGCAAGTTGCTCCTCCCCACCCCCAGCCTTCYTTTCTGAGAATATATAGTATTCTCTATATGATACAGTAACTTTTAGTACACAGAAGATACGATGTAGTCACTTTTCTGATTTATGAAGAGATTGGTAGGTTTTTCTTGTCATAAAACCTATTGTTTTATTTATTTATTTTTAAACTGACGTGACAGTTTGAGCCTTTTTAGACTATTTATGCAGTCTCTCTCCTTTATTCTGCTGCTTATGTTTGTAGAACTTGTAGGAACTTGACAGTTCTAAGATGTCTATTCCCCAACTAAGTTTGTCCACAATAGGTTAGCTGGTAAAAGACTAAAAAGAAAGGAGGCAGATTGACATGCGAACATACACAAGCATTGAAAAAATATTATGATCTCCTAGGAAAATAAGGCTTGAGAAACAAGCAGAAAATGTCAAAACTCCCAGCTTTTTTGAAAAGCATTGTAAGAGTATGTAATAAGAAAAAGCGAATTCCATATAGATGTTTACTGAAGCCTCAGGGGGAAAGTCTACTAACATATGCGTTAATAAATAAAACAGTTAATTAAGAACCTCTTGAAAAGCTTGCACAGGGGAAAACTGAGAGAAAATTCACATGTAATATGAATGTGATGCGTGGAATCATCACCCTGTCTGCAGGGAGGCAGGCACCTCTCCCAGRGCTGGAGCTCTCCAGCCTTTCTCACGTGGGGAGCAGCTGATAAGTGGTGCTGCTGAAGTTAATGACACGACTTGGTAATAACCAAGCCAAAGACCTTTCCTAAGCAACTTGCAGATGGAAAATGATACATCTCTGATCAAGTCAGAGAAAGATCTTGTGTAATTAAAAAAGACAGTTCTAACATATGTGTTTATTTTTGGAGTCAGAAGCAATGAATTTTGTAAGAAATACAAAGTGGATAGTGGTTGCTTGTAATTTAGTAAGGAAATGCAATACGTTTCAAAAGCAGGGTGTCTGTGGCAGGTCTGTGGCAGGGGCGGAGAAGGAAGGCAGACGTGATGCTTGTGCAGGGGGACTGCGGAGGCAGCAGCTGCGTGTGCTGTCCTGTCCGTGTGGGCTCAGGGCTGTTCCTGTGCCCTGCGTTACTGCCTCCGAGAGGCCCTTTGGTTCCAGGACGTCCGCAGCAGTGGCGTGACAGCTCCATAGCTCTCAGGGAGGTGCTGGAGGAGAGCTCCTCTCATKTGTCTGAGCCTGGCAGAGTGGCAAAATGCTGCTGTTAAGCCTCTGAATAAATACACCTGTCACAAGAATGAGGTGCTTCTCATAGATTTTAAAATTGCACTAGAAGAGAGAAAAAAAGGAAAGAGGAAAAACTCTGCTTTTGTGGGCTTTGGAGTCGCTTGCTTTGGGGCTTTGGGTGGTTGGAGGCATTCGGTCATGTCGGAGAGGAGATGCTGGCAGCAGGCCGGGTGCCTTTTAATGGCCCCTGGCCTCGTGGTGGGTTTCAGCATACATTTCATGCACAGGGAAAGCACTGAGTAATATTGTCTGCTTTTTTGGCAGTGAATTCTG
The DNA here is from genome assembly GCF_003342845.1 of Nothoprocta perdicaria. NCBI lineage: Eukaryota > Metazoa > Chordata > Aves > Tinamiformes > Tinamidae > Nothoprocta > Nothoprocta perdicaria. Next base: position 609,717 of record NW_020455545.1, read on the forward strand.
ACATTAAAACCTGGCCTCAGCCACCGTGTTGGAGTTCAGGCTGCTCACAAATTGGGTAGTATGGTCTGAGTGCTGCAAAACTCTTTAGGTAATGACTAGTGTCTCATTTTCTTATCTTACCTATGGGCTGGGAAACAACACACGTACGGAAGCAAATGTCAAGAGAAAAGCTCCAGATGCTCGATGCCTCATGCGGAAAATTTCTGTACTCCCTGCTTTGGATAAACCGCTTTTCTGTTCATCCCCTTTGGCAGATTGGAACCTACTTATTTCATGAGCAGAATCAGTGATGATGAGGATGGTTCTTCTTCAAGTGGGCAGGAGTCACTCGAGCTCCGGTGACCTTCCGGCAGGTTCTATGTGGAGAAGGGATGCACAGCCTGCAGGCATACCTCTTAGGAGGGAGGGCTGGGCACACTGTGCAGCGCTGGGCCTTTTCCAAGATTTAGGAAGCAGATCATGCCTAGGATTTTGCTTCAGGAGTATTTCTGGCTTTGATCTGGGCTTTCTGCTGAATCTCTTCTCTGAAGTGCCTTGCTCAGCACTGTGTTGGGCAGCTTGAGCTGCTGCAGCACCTTCCGTGCTCAGCAAGGAGCTAGCTCAGTCGCGGTGCCTCTCTGCAGGAGACGCTTCCGAGGGACAGCTCTCACGGAAATGGCCAGCGGAGCCTTGGCAGCAGCTGAGCTGGATTAGCTTCCCCTTTGCTCCTGGCTTTGGTTTGGGTTCGAGGCCGCTAGGTCTGATCAATTTTCTAGTGAAACGCACTTCTTCCTGTGCTGTATCACACTGCTGCTTGGTTATAGCAAGGTCTGTGCCTTGCTAAGTGAGAATTTGAGGTATTCTCGCTTAGAAATGAGCAAGTGAGTCACAGAGAAACTATTCACATGGTAAAAAAGCAAGACTGTTGTAGCAGTTATGGCTGCAATATAGGGAAGCAGAGGGCTGAAGTTTACTCCCGATATAGAAAAATGCAGTCGCTAGCCCTATTTGCCTAGTTGTCGTGGCCATCCACTCAGCAGCGTATTCCTGCAGAATCTGCAAGCAAAGCTGACAGCAAACCCAGTGCTTTCCCTTGCAGTTCCAAGGCATGAGTCTTAGGGTTGGGCAAGACCTCCTGAAGCAGGACCTGTGATGCTAGACCTGTGAGCTGTCAAACTGCTGCATGGGGAGTGGGCCTTGCAGGCACCCCTGGCTGCGCTGCTGAGCTGTCCAYGTCCTTCAGGTGGAGGCTGCCCGTGAGCATCGCACTTCATCAAGCACTGCCTGTTAAAGTGCCTTGGCTTGAATCTCTGCCTGCATTTGCTTTCAGAGTTCTGATAGTTCTAATTTTATATTCAAATTCTGCATTTTTTTCGACCTCAGACTGCTGGCAATTGAGTTTCTCTCGACCTGTTGTTGGCTTTAGAACTGGCTGTTAAGAAAACTGTGTACAGTATGAATGGAGACGACTAAACTGCTAATTTTGCCCTTATGCAAGCTGCCTGCTGGGTTCATTTCACAAGTTAAGGTGAGAACATCAAAATAATTTGATTAAGTGGCAGGGCTTAGCTTTATTTTTCAATTGAACTTTCAGGTTTAAAATCTGCCAATTATGTGCAGAACTGGTGCTGTATACTGGATGTTAGGAGGGAAACCCAGTTCCACTTCCTTGAGATTTTGAGGTGTAAAGGAAGAAAAGAAAAAAACATTCTCCTCATTACCTCACTATACTATATGTGCTATAAGATGGTAGAATAAATGGAAAGCTAGTTAATACCCTGGAGGGGGGGGAAAAGGAGCTTATAGGCAGTTTCAGGGAGATGCCAGGCAGAATTTGCCATGGTCCTTCATTGAGTTCCTTGGCGTTCTGGGGCCAGGGAAGGCGGGATCTCAATTAGCTTGTCGACTTGATTTATCCTGGAACTGAAACGAGCTTARCCTCTTAGAAGTAGCTTTAGGTACGTTTAAAAAGATATTGATGACATCATATCTGGCAAGTTCTGCTTTTTCTCTAGTTCTAATGCATCCTTATTACTCATTGTGCTGAGTATTTGATTTGTAGTTTGTCATCACTCTTTCTATATTTAGTGGTTTAGATTATCTCTTTACTGGAATACGTGCCCATTTTTCTTTTCTTTTGATCCAGAGATGTGAAGCTTTTAGGACATGTTGTCACTATTTGATCCTGGAACCTGGTAATTGACCTCTTTCACTAGCCCAAAGACAATCGCATCCCTCTCCATGTTATTTAAAAATCTGACTCTCTGTATTTTGTCATGTGCAAGTCTGGAGGGGCGGGGAGAGGAGCATTACTCATTAGCCAGATTTGTAATCCATTAAACTGTGATCACTCTGTAGTTTTCATAGTCTAGTAAGGGGATTATCATTAAAGGTGGCTAGAGAGGCAGCTAAATTGGGTTTGCGGCCTGGAGGAGGTTTGTGTTCCCTGCCAGCATCTGCAGCTCGGCAGCATGGATGAAGGCTCCCGCGCTCTGCCTCGCGCTGTGCTTCCCGCGGCGCTGCCACCCGGCGAGGGGCAGCGCTCAGCCCTGCGCCTGCCCGGGACCGAGCGCRGGAGCTGCCGGCAGGGCCTGCCAAGGGCTTTCTGGCACCCAGCCTGAACTYGCCTCATCCTTAGCGCACCTTGCTTCAAGTGGAAGTGTTTTCCTTTGTTTTCCCTCAGACCTTTTCAGGTTAAACCAGTTCAGCTCATGATAGATAACAGTACTTATTCTAATTATCTCTTCTTTACCTTATTTAACTTCTTCCTTTTTTTTTTTTTCCTTAAAAGTCAGTACCTGCAACTGGATGCAATACATAAGCTGAAGCCAAGGGGAAGGAAATATTTCTGCTAGACTTTCTGTGCTTTATATAAAGTGTCCTGGGGCTAACATTAATTGCTTACCCAATTTGAAGGTAACTCTGGTGTCTGTTCTTTCCCCTGTCCAATCCCATTCTTTTTAATATAATCATTTTGAGTGCTACCTCATCAAGATTTGCCATGAGCTGAGCATACTTCAGCTTCTCTAGAAAATCTTTTTTTCTCCTAAATATAATTGTGCAGCCTAATTAGAACTACAGAGCCGTTGGAATTTGAAAAAAGATGCTCCCATTCATCTGCTGTGCTCTTCAAGTGTAATTAAGTAACAAATGTTACTGTGTCATATGCATAACAAATGCTCCGAAGCCATTTCCACAGTACTCAGGTGCACCGCAGATTAGGTAGCTTTGCTGTCACTAACCATTAATTTGACCTGTACATCAGCTGTTCTCAGTTCCTTGCTGTTAATCATTAGTGAGAGTCRTAGAGGTTTGTGGGTACTTGTTACATCGCTTGGCTTTTCAGGTGCTGCTGTTTTCTTTGGYTGATCGAAATTAGTCTCACTTCTTTTCCTCCCAGCCCTCTCCTGCCCCATTAGAAGCACAGAGAGCCACAGGCGTTACTGGGTTCTGGTGCTGCACTAAATCTAAGGTATCATCCAGTTCTCTTGATAAAATGCTTCTAATCTTGCATCAACTTTTGTGGAAGTATTTTGGAGTGAGACGAACTTTCTCTGTTAAACAGTCAGATGATTTTTGTAGACCTGCAGCTTGAACTATATTCAAGTCTGACCTTGTATTCATTTTTTGTCCAAGATTCCCACTGAAATCAGTTGAATGTAGAATAATATTTTACAGATCTGGGGAAATTTCTATTTTGATGAATGACACTTTTTTAATGTTATCAGTAAATAGCTCTTCKGTGCTAGTTTGTACTGCTTACAATTAGTATTATTTTAAGCTACACGGGAATATTTATTTTTGCATAAACAGAAAGCTTGGCTGTATTGAGCCAAATTCTAATACATGTCAAATACTTCYATGAGGTTCATTTTACTTTTCACTKTAACACTGGGKKGKGAGGATTATGTGTGTTGGKAGCCTTGAGAAGCAGAACAAGCATGTTCCTGAGTTAGGATACGTGTAGCCATGTGTATTCATCCTCTTCTTTCGTCTTCAAGTAGGGAAAATTACCTTTTGAAGTAATTTACTTACTAGTTGAGAGAGTATGATAACATGAAATTTTACAGTATGGCAGATACTGTAGAGATGAGAGCGTGATGGTGCCTGCTCCCTGATTTGTGTATGGAACTTTCCCCATGGAAATGGGGGAAACATGTATATGGAAATATGTACTTTCCCCATGGAAAGTTAGCCAGTTGTTAGCTCTCCTGGGGACTGCAGCTGTCTGAAGCTTCTCATCCAGCTTTTTTTTTTTAGAAGCTCTGGCTTTCAGTGGCTCTGAAGCATCAGAAGACTGGGTAAAAATGTGCTCTTTCTGAGAGCGATCCACAGAAGTAATGCTTTTTGCAGTGATTTTGTATCCTGCTCCACCTTCCTAGCAGGGTTTAAGTGCAAAGTCATTTTCTTTGGGAAAGTTATTTCTCCACTTAATCAGTGGAATTTCTGCTGAAGAAAAATGGTCCAGCCCTCAGGGAGAAGGGAAAGGTGAATTGCCCATCGCTTATGTCATTGCAGTCTCTTTCAGTTTGGCGATATTCAAGCAGCTGTATTTGCTATAGACATACCACTAGGTTATACTCTAAACTGAATGCTGACCTCAGTGATGAACTGTTGCAGCAAATAGCTGTTAACTGTATGTGTGTTATATAATGAAACTAAATAAATAAACAGGAAGAAGTGATCTTGTCTCTCGTGATCATCATCATCATGGGTGAAACAGATTCTGACAAATTGATTCTCATGTTAAAAAAGGAAGTATTTTAATTCATGGTTATGTAATGGCATGAACTGAAAATCAGGCAGCTTTTCAGAACTGGCAGGTTTTGAATAGAATTTGTTTGATGGAAGACTCTTCTGTCCAAAATGTATGGCAGGAGCTTAAGATTTCACAAAGGAAATGCAGCTCAGTAGTTTACAAAACAAGTGTTCCCTGTGCTGCACCAGATTCTGCTGGCATCCATGAAGTCACAAGTTCTGTGCTGGCAGTATCAAGTACTTTTTCTAGGTAGTATACTGTGACAGTACTGAAGAGCCTAAGCAAGGCTTGGGTGAATCTGGTAGGTTTGGTGTATTCACGGGAAAGGTGAGAAACTTTGAGTGAACTTTGTGTTCCTGGGAGATGGCAGGGAGATGATGTTCTTCAGAGGCTTATGGCTTAGGAAGTGAATAGAGAAACTGCAAAACTGGTATTGAATGAGGTCCTGAATGCTTTTCTGCCAGGGTCAGCTCTCAGGATTCAATCTGCGCAGTCGCTGCGTTTTGCCCTCTAGAGATTTTGGCCTCCAAAGACAGGCGTGTGGGAGTTGATTATCTGTGTAATGCTTTGTCACGTTACTTCCAGCAGTAAACATGGAGCTGGGGAACTACCCTCAATGCAATGAATAGCTGATTGCATAGTTGCATCTGTTAATTTGGGCAGACCTGTAATTTGCAGCTGCCTTGGTTTGGTGAAGAGAACAGGGCCCAGTCACCTGCAGCAAATGCAGGAGCTCGGCTCCCGGCTTGAGAAATGATTTCTAGCTTCTGAAACTAGGAACAAAACTGCAAAAGCTGCAGGGGAAAACTTCCAAAGGTTGTACTGACAAAGTGGCATGCTCTGTCTGGAAGAAGCAATCAAGCAGCGTGCACTTTCTCAGGCCCCGCTAATCTAATYGGGGATTCGATGGAGATTGCGTTCTGACGCCGGCGGCGGAGCTGTGCAAAAGCCAGGCCCGGCTCGCGTCCCTCTGCAACCTGCGGTTGGTGCCACTGGGCCTTTGGCAGTGAATGGGCAGACGTGCAGCGGCCTCAGCTCTGGTCCACCCTCTGTAAGGAAGGAGTTCAGTGCGTCTCCTCCAGATTGCTTTGATGGCCCAGGGGTAGCGACTAAAGACTTCTGTCACTCTGGAGAAGGTCACRAAAGAGCTAGAAATATAGCCAGGTTTTCAAGAGATGGTTGTATCAAAGACCTTGTTGTTTTTTATGAGTCATGCACACCCCCCTGAACAGCAGCAGCCTTTGAAAGCATTTTGAGTTTAGAATGAGAGAGAAGGAATATAAAAGCCTAGAAGAAAAGTTGCTCAGGTTTGAAGCTAGAGATGAGCCAGAAGGAGCAGCAGCTGAGAAGCGCAAGGGCCCAGCGCAGCGCCCCGGCCTGTCCTTTCATCTGTGTGGCAACACAGCAGCTCCGAGTGCAGCTTCAAAGGCGTTTCTTTCTGAGCAGTTCCAAAAAGGTATAAATTGCTTATTTACAAACAAATGCAAAGGAAGTTCTGCTTAGAAGGAAGATTTATTTCTAACTGATCACACCTTGATTTGCGGAACTGGAGCTGCTATTTGTTCTCTGAATTTGCCACACAAACTAAGGTCTGTCCATTGGTATTTGTGAATTTCGTGCTCTTCTAGCCAGAAAGCACAAAGAAACCAATCTTAAAGGTCAGGTGTAGGGAGTCTGTTCTGAAAACCTTTATGTAAGCTAAGGAGATAAAGAACAGAAAATAGAGATTTCAGAAACCTCAAGCAACCTTTTTGCACGCCGGGGTCTGCAGAAGCCCCTTGGCCAAGTGCTTTGGTGGTGCTCACTGCGGCACGTGCTGCGTTTGCTGGGGCAGCCGCGCAAGGACCTTCTGTCTGGGAGCCCAGGGCTGCGGGTGAAGTCCACAGTTGGCTGGGGAGCCGTAGGAAGGTGCCGTCCGATACCAGCCTAGAAGAACAGCCCAGGGCTGCCTATGTGCATCCTCTCGGCTGGAGCTGGGGGCATCTCCAGTCATGCTTCCATGGCCCCTTCCAGCTAGTGTGCGTATTGGGCATGGTCAGAGGAGGGAAGTGATCCAGCCTCAGGAGAGCCTGACAGGAGCTTAAAAACAAGAAAGGTTTTTGGTTGCATCAGCGCCTATGTGAAGCCCATCCCTGCTCCATGAGCACAGCCYGAGGTCTCATGCCGGCGCAGCAGAGTGAGAGCAGATCTAGGCCATCTCCACCCCTTCAGCAGCAGTCCCTGATTAGGTCGTTTACAGCACTTGTGAAGCTGCAGCCCGAGGAGGAAAGGATCAGCACATTCTCCTGCTTGATGAGCTTTCTGTCTTGTTATGCTGCTAATTTCATGGAGCGCGGGGCTGGGGGATTGTGCCGGGTGAGCGGCAGGGCCGCGCTGGCGCGAGGGAGGCAGCTGCGGCCTYGGCTGCGCCGCCTGCTGCACAGCCGCCCGGGAGCCCTCTCCTCTGCACCATCCACAGCATCCGGCCTTTCCAATATGCACTCTGAACAATCCCCAAGCCTTGGGACAARCCTGCGCACGCTGCTTTCTTCTTGCATGGAGTGCAAATGGCTCACTGTTCTGTCCACTGCTAATTACACATGGGAGAAGTCTGGACAGTGGGACTCGTTGGCAGTGCTTGCTGGTAAATAATAAGYGTCTAAGCATCGTAAAGATTACCCAAGGCAAGCCCTTTTAAGCGGCAATTGTTTGTAAATCTCCTGGGGGCTTCTGTTTCAGCACAGTGCCCTGCTGGCTAATTAGTGATGGTGCTGGTGCAGGAAAGATTGCTTGGGATCCTATGTTTTCTGGGGAGAGGAGAAGCCTGTAGAATTTGCAGGGAGTCTTGCTTAGCCTCCTCTTCTCTCTCTTTTTCTCTCTCATTTATTTTTTAATACTTCTTCTCTCTTATATTTTAGTGATTTTATATTTTAGTGATTTTATATTTTAGTGATTTTATATTTTAGTGATTTTATATTTTAGTGATTTTATATTTTAGTGATTTTATATTCATGGCCTTAACTCCTGTGGAGACTAATTACTCCTAATAGTTAATGGAGTCACTGCTGACTAATGTCCGTGGACCTCTGGCTGGTTCTAGAGCTAAGCAGTTCATTTATAACCACCCATTGCTCTAGACTTTATTTGCTGATCCTGAAATGCTGCTGTACGAGCCTTAATTCATATTAAGGGAATTTTCCTCCCCTCAGTACTTGTCAGCCATGTAATATTTATTTCTCAATATAGAAAATTTAAGAGATGTTGTTTTATTAGGATTAGATGAATGAGTCATGTTGGAGAATTCTGGTTTCCTGACTGCTCAATAGCTGGCTCTTTTTGGCTTGTGTACAGATTTAAAACGATTTCAGTGAGTATGTTTGTGACTCAAAGGCCAGGAAAACATAATCACTCACAMATGTATGGGAAGTAAACAGAAGAAGTGCTCTTAGAACGGCTGCAGGGAATTAATTTTAGAAGATTATTCTGGAAAATCTGTGTAATTTGGACAGTCCTAGATAATACACTAAAATGCAGATTTCACCTCTACTTGKAGACAGCGGATTCCTTGGGGGGTCACTGCAAGCAGAGTGAATCACTGACATTGACCATTGACAGAGCATAGCTACTAGCACCAGAGCTGAGCTTTAAATCAAACACCTTTGTGAACTCTCCTTAGCTAACGGAGCAGTATCAGCCTTACCAGAGCATCCTGCTGAGCTRAAGTCTCGCTTGGCTTTTTGTGCTGCGGGGTTTGGTTGGCTCGGACACCCTGAGCTTGGAGGGACTTTTTGAAACAGGAAGAAAGATGAGTTTATGCTCATCTGTATCTCATGATCATCTCATATTTATGCCCATATTTAGAGAGATTCTAATATAGATAAGAACTATCTTATCTATAGTTTTGATATAAGAACTTCTTAATGCACTGCTTCCATGAACATTAATATTGAGTCGTTGATGAGGACTCTRTCTTATTCGAAAGGCCATATGCTTCTGGGTAACATGGAGAATGTGTTAGAGCTTTCCTGATGTTTGAAGCCCCTTTGGTTTTACTTGGCAGTGGAACCGGTTGGGAATGTCGAACTGAGGAAGGTTTTTTTCTGTGCACCAACTGATCTGGCAACTCGCCCTGTGTTAGAGCGTTCATTAGACACAAGCAGCATTCACCTATGGGGTGTGCATTAGTGCACATGCATTAGAAGATTTTGGAAGATCTTAGATCTTTTGGCAGAATTCTCATATTACTTAAATAAAATTAAGATTTGGTTGCTAAATCCAAATCTCTTCCGTAGTCCAAAACTCTTTCCTTTCCTTATTGTAAGGGAAGAACTACTAGCATGGCTTATGGCATGAACATTTTGCTAGAAAATCACAATAGCAGTATTTAATTAGAGCAGGTTAAGGATCTCTCRCAGACATTGACAGCCGACTGTCTGAAAGCTTTGGAGCAGCCGGATGGATCTGAGGCGCCGACCGCGGCCAGGCAGGGGAGAGGCCCGGGAGCCTCGGGAGCAGGCGGGCACCCGGCAGCACCACGCTCAGGCTCGGGGAGGGTTGTGGGGGTCCCTGTCCCACCCCTTTGGGCTGCTCCTCGGGCACAACTGCCCTGCGAGTGCCAGCAGGGCAGTGGCGAAGAGGCCGTTTGGGAAGGAAATGCTGAGTGGAGGCTGGCGGCCCAGGGGAATTTCTCCAAATGTATGCACAAGGACCAACTTTCATATATTTAGGGCATAATTTAAATCTAGTCTAAAAATAAAGCTGTTTCATTCCCCCCTAAGGCTCTCKATGTTTATAGTTGAAGGGAACAGTGATTAAAGTGAAGATGGTGGCTGAAAGAGTGAGAATGAGAGGGTTGGTTTTGGAAATAATGAAGGTATCRCTTGTTTTCTGCACTCTTGTTTTTTAGAGCAAATTAGAAGATCCACTTGCACTTCTTTCCTTCTTTCCACTCCCGACCGGGGCATTTTYCTGCCTCCAAAGGCACCTGGCTTCTCCCCTTGGCTCTCCCCCTCTCCCCAGCAGGGCAGTATCCCACTCCGTACAGCCTTTCCTTTACGTGTGACTGGCCAAAGTTCCTACATCTTCCTGCCCGGAAACTGGCTGGCTTTCCATTGGAGCAATTTCCATTGGGCCCAACAATGTGTTGGGTCTGTTTAAAACACTGCTAGGAGCTTGGGATCTCTGTGGTGTCCAAGCAGCAAAATAGCAYTGCTGCAGGACTCAATCTTACACTGAAATAGCAGAAGCCGGTCGGTGGCAGTTGTTGGTGTAATGGCCGAGGCCCACTTGGTCACAGAACCATAGCCAAAAATGTGAAGTGCCCTCTTTTAAAAAAGAATTGGTGCCTAATTTTGTTAGTCCTTGACAATCCCAGGTGAGATCCTGAATGGAGAGTCCAGAAAGCTGGATTTTATTCCAGGTATATGTGGCAATTTAGATTTTGTTACATTTCGCATTGATTTTATAACATAGTCTGAGCTATGGGTAACATTTTGATAGACTTCTAGCTGTTCAATTAAGAAAGGGTTGTAAAGCTCTGCCAGCAGTTCTTGTGTCCTACRCAAGGTGTCAATAGTTTTGCCAGGTGTGACTTGCCTTTACAAAAGATGTGGCAGTTTCCCTGTTTCTAGGATATCTGTACTTTATTCTTGCTCCTGCCATTCTGTCTTACGTGGCATGCTGCTTGCAAATATCTGCCCTTTGATGTTCTACTTTAATAAGCTTACATTTTTATTTAGCCCATTTTTTTAAAATCATAGTCTTAATGCAGTGGATTTTTTTTTCTTTGCCTCTGTTGGATAGACAGTAAATATAAATAAATGAGGTTCACTGTGAACAGAATGGCTTCTTGAGAGCAGTAATTGTTACATTGCTCAGGTCTGCCTTGCGTTGGTTTGCTTTCAGTGGCTTCTCTCTAGCTGCTTGTGAAGCCTAACATTTAGGTTTGGTACCGCAGCATGTCTAAAAGCAGGTAAGCCCTCCCTCTCAGTTATTACTATATTTCCTCTCACACTATTACTGTACTTCCTGTCATGTTATTACTGTGCTCTGGACACAACAAGGTAACTGTGATCAAATATCATAGAAAATGCTACTTTTTTCCCTAGACCTCTGATTTATAAAGCTTTTTATTATGCATTGGCACACTTAACCTATTTCTCTAATTTGATTTTTAACTGTTTTAAACACTACTTTTTAGCATCATTCCTCTACTGCCATGAGTTATTCCCTCTTTTCTGTATGCCCAAGTATTCATGTCCCATAATTGTTCATTTTCTACCAAGCCTTTAACATGCCTCAAAATATCCTTATTAACAAGTAGGCATTCTACTTTGCCCATCTTTATTTCTAAGTCACTTTAGCCTTTGTAGAGAAAAACATTCATTCGCTGTGTTACAGATCTGGGTTCATGGGGGCARGTAGAGGAAATTGCTATCAACTCAGTCAGCTGTGTAAGTCACAGAATCACAGGATGGTGAGGTTGGGAGCRAGCTRTAGAGATCATCTAGTCCAACTCCCCTGCTCCAGCAGGGAACGTCCCTTCCTCAGTCAGTCTGTGTTAATCTGCGTGGCGTGATCAGTTTTAAGCACAGTTGCAGGTGCCAARGCCGAAGGCTTGGCTGAAGGCCCAGCAATCACTGGTAACCTGGGGGGTGCTGCAGGACACACCACTTGCTGATAGCAGTAGATATTTTTCCCTGATACTTTTCCAGTTTTTATTTTGAAGCACGAGGCAGGTGGTGCAGGGACAGTAGAACACTTGGGAGCCGCAGGGTTTTTAGTGAGAAAAGAGCATGTTTGTRTCGTTATGCAGACTAGTTAGTGGAGAATAAGCTTCTAAACAATTAGGGTTAAATGCTTTCCATAGTGCTTTACTTTAGAAATTTGGCTGAATCATTTCCTAAAACAGTCTCAGAATTGCTGGCAATAACCCATGCAAGTCAGAATAAGGTAAGAAAATCCTCCCTCTTCTTTTTGTAGCGATGCATAAAGCTCTGTAATGAAATGAGGTTTCGAGCCACAGCAAGTTTTGGACTCGTATGGCAATCACGTCTCCTCCTTCCTCTCACCACCAAATACTGTTTTACAAGCAAATGTTTTAGATGCAAGCAGAGGATAGCTGATTTATTACAGAAGTGAGCGAATATTTAACCTTCTGTGAATTGTAAGGACAACATTAGCACAAACGCATCTAAACTTGGCTTGATAATATCAAGCAGATGAGCTAACAGTACTCTGTATTGCATGGAGATTTCTGTAATCTATTTGCAAATGGCTTATCACTTAAATTTCATTTGCTTAAATTTATTACAAAAAGAAAAAAGAAACCCTACTCAGCCTGGTACCTGCAGGCTTGATGTGGCTCTGAGACTTTGGAAATGAGACACTTCATTTTATCGACTGTGCAAGTTGTAATATTTGCGAAGGACCCCTAGTTTTCTGAAGCTTCCATCTCAACAGGTGTCATTTGCTTGCTTTATATTTTAGAGATACACTGTTTCTAAATATATAGCCATGAATATTTAGTAAGTGTACTAGGAGCAAGAACTATGCAGAACAGAGAACAGGCGATAGAGGATCAGCGCCTTGAAAAAGCCCTGTTGAACCACTGCTCAAATGTGACTTTAAGAACTTCCCTCCCGCCGGTTTGCTCAGTGGCCTTAAGGCAACCTGCTCTTGTCACTAAGATGATGCACTGCTGAGGCGGGATCAGCTCCCCTGCTGCTGTTTTCGTGAGCRCAGGGATGGGCTTCTGCAAGGAGGTCCCCTTTCCCCCCTGCCTGTGGTGTTGCCCCCTTAACTTAGGGGTCTGAGGCAGTTTTGTGCAATTCAGCAGTGTGGGTGCATCTGCTTTCCTCCCCAGAGGGTCTGCCTGCGCTCTGCATAGGCAGCCATGTGACTCACCTCATAGGTGCTGTATATAGAAAGGCTTTATCTGATGTTGTTTCTATCTCTTCTTAGTMTAAGTTTGGCGGTGTTCATGCATGGTCTGCTGGAATAGCAGCCGTTACTTGAAATAAACGCTTCTTTATTTTGACTGTGCTTGTAAACTTGTAGGCTATCTGTGTCTAGTGTTATGTACACATCTATTTGCCAGCCATAAAATAAATGGGTTTTAATTTGTCATTTACATGCTTGTGCATTGTACACCCTAAGACTCATCAAATTTAATTCTATACCCATTGCAGAATGATAGTTTTTAACATAATAAGTCTTGATTTTCTTACTCAACTCACTAATTTCCAAAGAGAAAGGCAAAAAAAAAAAGAAAGAATTTTCCCAACAGAATGGTAGTTTTGTACTAATCTCTCCTAGATTTCATCCAATGCATATGAATGAATTTGGCATCTGTATCTTTACACTCTGTTAAGCCTTAGTGCTTTGTAGTATAGCTAGCCTTATATAAACAGATGCTGTTGGAAACCAGCAGTACGCAAGATTAAATTAGAAACCAAAAAAATTGAGAGCATGATGAGATTGCCCTGACCTCACCAAAGACGCAAAATCAAACCACTGCAGGAAAGTCTATCTTATACATTTCCTATAGGCACAAAAACCACCAGAGCTACATCCAGCAGTCTCCTAAACATCCTGTCTAGCGGAGGTGGCGAGGGACAGCCACCATCATTTTAGATGCTTAAAAGCAGCATCTACCACCCGGTAAAACCTACTTTCTAGAACATCCTTACGGCGAGAGCTGCCTGCTGGTGTTGGCCAGGGTGACGCGGGTAGAGCAGAGTGCGTTGGTGTGCTCAGAAGGCCTCTGAGAATGCGCCTCGCAGGAGGCCGGTGAGGCCAGAGGGGCACGAGGTGAGAGGATTGTCCCCAGAGAAGTGATACGTGGGGCGTCTCTGGCCCTTGGTTGAAAAGGCTTGTTCGGGGCAGAGGGACAGCAACATGTATTAGCTGTTAGGACATAGCAGATTGAGAATAAGAAGTGCCTCTCCCGAAATGGTTATTTGCCCTTTCTCTTGAGTCTATTTTCGATTCTAACTATGTAATATCAAGAAAAATTGGAACAATCAGAGAAGGCTTGCAGCTTGCTRTATACAATGTTTAGAAGCAGGAAAGTACCCCTGTATGTGGAAAGCTTTAAAAATTTCCTGTTATTTAGGAAAGAAGTAACTAATATAGGTGATATGATTTTTAATACCTTGCAAACAAGCTGATTATGTTGTTTGTTCTGCTTTAGGAAAGAACGCCTGATTCAAGTGATAGGTAATTGACTTTAAAATGACCTACTAAAACCTTTATATTCTCAGTCCACAGTTCATTTGCAGAACTTGCTGCCAGAAGACAGTGGAGTTAAGGTTTCAGGAGAACTGCTTTATTTAAAAAAAAAAAAAAAAAAAAAAAAAAAAAAAAAAAAAAAGCCTGCATTTGTGTAAATGAGCACAATTACAGGCATGTTGTTTGAAACTAACAGAATGGCATGTGATCCACATGTCTTGGGGATAACATGTTAGAGGCTAATGAAAAAAATACCTTCAGTTGTACCTTTTTCTAACAGTTGTAGCATTTCTTGTATTTTCTTGTAAATAGCTGTCTGTTAGACACGGGTTGCCTGCTAGTCRTGTCTGGTTGTATGCCAGGGTCAGGAGAAAGCAGGAGTAGTCAGTGTCCTGTATATAATGTCTGTGGTTTCTGGGGTACTGTCCGTACCCCACAGATCTGTGCCTGAATTTAGAATAGGTTGTTGTATCAGTGTGGACCAACCTGTAGACCTGACTGTCACCAGGGCGTTCATGAAAACAGTTGTACTGTTTTCAGACTTGTTTCGGTCTGAGTTTTCTTGAGCCGTCATCTCATTGGCATCCCCCTCCTTTGTAATGCCAATGGAGCCAGAGGAAGTTGGAATGGAATTTGCAGCTTGGAAGATCCCACCAATGCACAACCTCTCATGTCCCACCGTCATCCGGTGCGGGGAGAGGTGGGGGAAAGCAGCGTGCGGCAGGGAGCGCAGAGACGCGCTGCCTGTCGGAGTGCGGGACAGCTTTCCCGAGCACCTCCTGCTCTCCAGGCCAGGCTTTCTGATGCACCAGCTGGGAAGCCCTGGCCTCAGTGGAGACCAGTTCCTCCTCACCAAGACCCTCTCTTCTCTGTGAGCGAGAGCCTGGCTGCCCGTGCTCAGAGCACGTCACTATCTTGCAGCATTTCTGACATCCAAAAAGCAATCGTTTGGACCGTTTCATTCACGTTGCCTGTCATTTGGGTGACACATCTTTCATTTCCGTTTGGAGTGCTAATGATGAGAAATAATCCTGACATGTGCCTGTTGCCTGGCTACGTCGCTGCCAGCTTGTTCCTGCCGGTCTCGGGCCGGATTCGGAGCACGGCACACAGGAGCGCTCCTGGGCTTCTCGCTGGCGCTGACAGAAATAGTGAGGGGGAAATGGGCAGCTTTGGAGCAGGCAGCCCAGSTCTCCTGGAAATGACCCCACATGGGCATGCCCTTGCTACGTCATGCTGGATAGCGCAGGTATTAGAAAACAGACCATAGGGATTAATAATAAGCACTTGCCCACCACTATAATTGCAAAGCTGTGGTTTCAGCTGGAGCTAATGTTTGGTAATACTATATGTTAAATACAAAATCTAAATGTAGTCATTTTTCTTTGGAAATTACAGAAGATCTTCATTTGAGTAGATCTCCATGGTAATAGTTTTAAAATTAATCTGGCTGTACATGAATCTCTAATCAATTGTATATCCAAATCATGAGTCGCTTCAGAGAAAACAGCCGTTGTTCCCAAAGTGGAATGCRTCTCCTGAAACTGCAATTGCAAATCCAAGCACTGGGTTTATTATGGTGGTCGTAATTGCTGGAATGGATATTGTGAGACTTTTAATTCATCTATTTTAATGAAAAACACACAAGAGCTTCCAGTGCAGCCTCATTCTGCTGTCTTACAAAGTAATGTGTCCCCAAAGCTCTGTAGACCCCGTCATCCGTCCTGTGTGTGACAGCGTGGGAGGAAAGCCTGCCAAGCCACAACAGGCCTCCATGCTTTCTGGGGCGATTATAAGCTCTGAGTAATTTTGTTTTATGGGCTGACAGGCTGTAGATCTTCAAGCAACACTTTCAGAAGTGTGCTTTTATGGGAGTAAGATTGTATCACCATAAAAAAAAATCTGCACCTTTCTAAATTGAGATGATAGATTGTCTAGAGTCGTGCTCAGTCGCTGCCTGGAGGCTGCACAATCCTCCTCTCAACTTGTCCARCTCACGTCTCCAGGCCAAGTTCCACTTCCTTTGCGAGTAGGACAAAAGTATAAAATTGCACTAAAGACTAAGTGTTAAAAATGAAGCAAGGGTATAGAGGGTATTTGCATTGCTGCTGTGTAAGGTGAGGCTGTGTTAACGCGGCAGCTGCAAGTATGGGCAGTGCAGCTGCTGGAGCGGCGGGCAGGAGGTAGCTGAGGAGGTGACCGCAGGCGCAGCGTGTGCGCACTGAAGGCYGCGGCCTGTTGGGGCTCACATGTGTGACGCTGCTGTGGGGCTGCCTGGTGCTGGGGCCCTGGGAAGCTGCGCGGGGGCCTCGGCAGCCCCGGCCGCCGCCTCCTTCCCCTTCCCAAAGAGCTCGCCGCTTGCAGAARGCTCCTAGAATCCAGTGGAGAGTTAGAGGAAGAGCTGTTTTCCTAAGCACTAATTGGGTACCTCGTGGTTGGATGGCTGTTTTAGCACGTAAGTGGCAACTGAGCAGCGCAGGCCAAGAGATGGAGCTGCCCTCAGCTGTGTGCAGGGCCGGCCACGCTCTGCTCGCGCCCGGAGCAAACCCACGGCTGCTCMCCGAGACGCGGCCGCGGGGGCGGCTTCCAGCCTGCTCACCCAGCCCTGTAAGTGCTTCTCGAGCCTCAAGTGAAAGGTGCCTCCATATTTTTGTTGTTAAGATTACAAGTGACATTTATTTCTAATTACAACTAATTTAATTGTATTATGAAGCAGATGGGGAGGAAAGCTATGTTCTTTCATTAATTAATTAATATCAGACTTCGTAAGCTGTTTACTTTCAATTAGAGATTACTGGAAAATTATGTTACTTCTTAACCCTGCATATAAAGTCATTGCAGCTTTCCTGGAGGTTAGGCTGGGCCTTACAGAGGGTTGTCTCAGTAGGAGCACGGCTGCATGGGGTGCTAGCATGATGCCTAGCTGCCTGTAAAGCGCAGGCCATTTGGGGTGCCCAGGCCTCCTCACTGCTTCATGGCAACCCGCAGCAGCAGCCCTGCTTGCAGACCTGTYGTGTCCTGCCACCCATCCCTGCACTGCACTGACCTATGGGGACGCTGTGGAGCAGGGACGCTTCAGCCTGCGCACGTTGGGAGGGAAGGAGCCTTTTAGGCCTCTGTCATTTCCCCTCTGTTGGGTCTTTGCAGAAAGGCTGCTCCTGAAGGAGAGGCTGCAGCGGGCACAAGTCGTGCTCGTGTAGCGAGCAGCGCGCAGAGTGCTCAGGCTTCTTGTCAGCGTGACACCGCTGTCCTACTTTTGTGCAGCCGACTTGCAGCGGCAGCATATGACAGTCTTCCGTAATGTTCAGCTAACCTTCGGGAATGCTTTGATGTATGAATTTGTCATGAAGSTTAAACTTTTCAAAATGCCCTTGTGACTCCACAGTGACCATCCCCACGATGCCCTCGTGTCAGGACACTCTTTTTGAGCTCTCTTCCTTGGAGTTCGCTAGGATGCTTATCCACTGGATAGGCTGTTAATACTTATCTTCCAGCCGAGCAACCCGAGTCAAGTAAAAAGGGGAGAGTGAGAATGAAAGAGTGTTTTGTGCTTTTAACAGCAGTATATTATCCTCTGCATTCATGTCCATGGCAGGGATGAAGAGATGAGTGCTCTGTCCCGCCCCACCTCTCCGGCCCTGAGCCTCCTGGTGCGGTGACAGGAATCGGAGGGCTGGAAGGTCAGCCAGGTCTCACCTACCCAGCAGCTCCTCCCAGGGGGACCTGGGGCCGCTGGAAGAACCTGAGCCGGTTTCTCTGTTGGAAACTGGGTAGCTGCAGGGGCTGTGGCAGTTCTGCAGGACACTGGTTGAAGGTTTGAAAATCCCTCTCTTTGTCTATTTGAAATGAAGCTCTTCCACATTCACTTGGAGTATTAAATGTCTTAAAATTGGCATTAGGGCTGGTGGCATCAACCCTGGGGCTCAGGTGAGAAGTATTCCCTAGAGGCTCCCTCTTGCCACCTGGRATAGGGGTTTAAGAGAGCCGCTCCGCAGGCTGGGTTAGCGGCTGGTGTCTCGCTTTTCTGTGTGGGTCAGGTGTTTGCTTTTGTGCTCTGCTTTACTTGAGCCTCAGCTCTGCAGTGTGTAGGCAACAAGGCTAAACTAAACCCTGAAACATTGTAAAAACGGAAAATAAAGGGAAGGTTGATGGTCATGGATATTACTACTGGCTTCTTTCCYATAGGCTCTGCAAGCTTTGAGGGCTGGAGCCTTGATGGGACAGGAAAGAATAAGGCTATTACAGACACAGAGTGTTCTCCTTGTAGTCAATRTAAAACTACTGTCAAGCAAAATGAGACTTCCTAAAAAATAACATGCCAGAGCTCATAGTTAACCTGAGAAAGCTAATGATGCTATTGAAGGCCCTGTAAAGCGCCCTGGCTTCTCCATTAAACAAGCACTTAAATAGAGTAAGGCAGTGGGAGCAGCACGAGCAGGGATTCTTCCTCCTGTGGCCTGGAGAGAGCGGAAGGGTGATGGGGTGAGCCCTGCAGGGTGCCCCTTGCAGACAGCCTGGACACTGTCCAGAAGGAAGGATAATGTGGCTCAGGGAGCAGCTTCCCTTCAGCCATGGGGCAGGTACCTGCTCGTTGGGCAGATAAATGTAAAGTGAGGGAGACCTACAGTTGTTCTGGCCTAGCTAGGGTATGTGCAGGCTTTTTAGTAGCCCATGCAGTTTAATGGTTCAAAAATGAAAAATACATCTGCATAAAGGGGAAAAATTAAACTACTTGTAAGCACACAAATGAATCCTTGTAACAAAACAAAGAGACCYGGCATACAGTCTCCTCTCAAAGAAGCAGAAATACCCTGACCTAGTGGAGGCTGGCAGAGCTGCTGCCCTAGGGGATGCAGTGGCCACCCTAGACAGGCTGTTTTGCTGCAGGGATTGAGTTAGAAGCTTGATAAAAAAGCTCCTTTCTCCCGAGTTTGCCGCCTACATCCTGCAAAGTGCAGCACCTGGGCAGCCCCCAAGTTGGGTGCAGTCCGAGCACAAGTCAAACCGAAGAGGCTTCTTTTCCAGCCCTCCCTGCTTTACTCTTTTTGACTAAAGGAGCCCCTCTGCAGCGCACGAGCCCTAGTGTGGTGCCCAGCCCTGGATTGCTGCTTTCAGCCCTGCTCTGCCAGCTGCCTGGCCCAGGTTTTCCATCAGCAGTTATTCCTGCTGCCCTCCCCTTTCCAAGCCATTTTCCTGAATTCATTCAACAAAGCAGGTCTTAAAGACTTATGCTAGAAATAACTTGAGATAATGTTTGTTTTTCCTTTGTGCTGGGGTTGCAGAGAAGTGAAGGAGGAAATGTTAAATGAGTGAAGGGCACAGGTAAATGGCACCGGTTACGCTCGTTCAGTGGGGAGCTCTATGAAAATGAGAGTTTTACTTGAAATCTTTCAAAAAAAGGAAAGACTTCTGGCTCCCAAGCGTAACTCGTGAATCTTTGATTAAACTCTCCTGGAGCAGCCGTGTGAAGTAGCCACAAAGCGTGCGGTGCTGCTGAGGAGAAAGGGAGCGTGGATTATTCAGCTGCAGCTCTAAGAGAGCCTGTTGTAACCGTGCATTTTAATTAACCACATCAGCAGAGGAAATGTTGCCTATAAACTGCAGCATAACTGCCTGCCTGGAAACCTACCCTATCCATAAACAGAGGCCTTCTATCTGCAGAGGCCTCTGCAAGTACATTCAATAATGGAAGAGATTAGTAATCAAACTGTGAAATTAATCTTAGACAAATCTGCTTCCTTTTCCCATCTAAGAATATGCCTTGTCTCAAGTACCCATGTTGTATCACAATAAATAGTTAACAATTCAGTGGTTAAATACTCAGCATGCTGCTACAGCAAGGCCTGTACCTCAGTGGTAGCTCTTGTTTGCTGATGTCAGACAAATTTTGAACATCATGTTAATTTTCACATTAGAGATCCTGCACAAGGTACAGATATTCAAAATAGTTGATTCTTTTCCCCCCRTTTTTTTCTGAGTATTCGAGCCTGTTTCAGTGTATTCCATACTCCTTGTTACTTGGTGAGTCTTCCCCCATGTCAAAATTCGTCTCTGTTTCAGACAGCTGCTGGAGCCGGGTTGTTATCAAGGCTTGCGAGAGGCAGAGCTCGCCGGCCTGCAGTTTGAGGGTGTCCGAGAGAGGGACAAGGGACACCTGTGCATGGCTGGGAGGCGCGGGAGCCAGCGGGGCAGGCGAGCAGGAGGCGCTGGCCACACACAGGCCCTGCTGTGCCCGATGCTCCCCCGAGGCTCTCGCTGCGGAGCGGCGGCCGGGAGCACTTGCTTTGCATCATCTCATTAATGAGTTTCAGTCACTAAGAGCTTGGAGTGCTGAATAAGGATTTACGTTTAATTGAAATCCTCTGGTCCTTACTGGCAAAATGTATTTTACACACTGGATGGCTGTAATTAGTGTGATGAGGCTTTAAAAGAAATTGGCTTTGTTAAATTTAGAATATGCCGTGTCGGTTCATACAGGAAGCCAAAGCATACAAATGAGTAGGGCTGTGGGTCTGGGGGAATGCATTTGTGATCGTTACTTATGGGTACAAATTGTGACTAACGATACTCTCATAGCCCGGATACGACACGGCTGCAGATCGGAGAGTACAATCTATTATGTCGCTTACGTAACTTATTTTATTCTGCTACAAAAATATCTCGGTTCTTCTGTCAGAACCTACGATTATATGGTAGAGCACAGAAAAATTCCCTTTTGGACAGCAGGGAATYGTGCATTACTGTTTAAGGTATTGTGCTTTATCAAACATTCATAAAAAGAAACCTCTGGGAATACTGCTAGATTTCAGCACACTGAAATTAAGGGCAGGCTGCCTGCCATTCATAGGCACTGTTCCCCTTATAGCCTYGCTGCCTGCTGCTCGATCGGGTAGGCAATAGCTTCTCACTTCAAAATGTTTCAAGATTTGTCCTAAGGAAGATCACATGCAGAAATCAATAAAAAGGCAGAAGAATGTGGAGAGGCCGCAGCTGGGGGCTCTCGGCTTCTTTGAGCTGTAAAACAAACCCTGGAAATAAGATAAAACTTCGAATATAGAAGAACTTGGTTGCTGGCAATTAAGCACAGACTGCCTTGCAGAGCTGATTGCTTCCCCCATGGTAGTTACAGTTTATTATTGACATAGGAGTTTTGAAAATAGGAAACCACTTAGGAAAAATTATGAAGCTCGGAAGATTTAATGTATAGGGTTCTGTCTTAGATGTTAGGATTTTTTTCCACGCGTTGTCTGTGCTTGTAACTCACTAGCAAAAAGGAAACAATACTTATATGGCCGCCAGTATCATTAAGGATGAACTAAAATACATTGTCCAGCTTTATGTATGTTTGAAGGAAWTGTGGTTTTAATGAAGGCCGCGTTACTGGCTGGTAATTGGAAATGGCAGCCAGATCCTGAGAATGGCAAGTAACACTGTGAGTTGTACTGCAGGCCCCTGTTCATGTCAATAGTGTAGCGGGGAAACTGTTGAGGGCAAATAATGAAAATGGTAGTTTTCTGGTTTAAAAAAAAAAAAAAAATGTAACTTAGTCTTAGATGTGGAAGGCCTGTTTGGAATAGACCCAGTTTTCCCTAGGAAAAGCGTGTGCAGAAGGGCTTCCATGGAGCTCTGTGTGATATTGGTTGGCAGGGGGGTAGCAGCCTGTTGTGGGGAGCACAGTGCGGGGTGGGAACGGCTGTGGGATGSCGCGCGTGTGCCGGGCCTCCCAGCGACACGGAGCTGTTCCGAGGACATGACTTGTTGCACGTGTCTGGAAGGGTAATGCTGCCTCGGGGAGTGCCATGATACAAGAATCAGTGTGTTTCCAGCAAAACTCTAATGCACTAGAGTGATTATTTGAATTTATTATATTTTTGAAGAGAAAAAGATGATCCTTTTCTCAAATCTTGGTTCAGTATTTTTGAGTTGAATTGCTGTGATTATTATTACTGGGGAACAAGTTGGTTAAGAAATAGATCCTTGGAATTGAAACTGAGCCACAGGTAACTTCCTTTTCTGAGGCTGGTTATTTTTGATGTGTGTGATGGGAATTAGTGGCAGTCCCTTTTCGAGACCCCTTGCCAGCATCTGCACTCTTCTCAAGGTGCTGCCCATGAGAGGTGAAGGAGAAACCTGGCACGGGCTGCTTGTGGCCAGGCTAAGGAAATTGCTAAGGACCGGCCTCGGAAGCTGCCCAGAGCACTGCGTGTGTCTTACCCATAGTCTGGGGAGGAGCTGAGAGGAAAGAATATTGAAGGGAGGAGCTCAGCTGTTGCTGCAGGTGAGTGGGATCTGGGTCTCTGAATTGCCCTTTGCAGCTTTTCAAGTCTTTCTTGTGGTCTGTTCCAAAGAAAACAGGACAGATCCTAGGAAACTGAAAAGTTACTAGCAGCAAGTTGAAGTAAGATGAAGTTTAAAGTGTTTTCTATATGGTTCTGCTACTTAATTCTATAGCCTGAAAACTGGRAATAAGGAAGGGCATCAACCAGCTGCAGTCCACTGGTGCATGGGTTTTGGATATTTTACCCCACGCCAGATAGATGCTTCTTCATAATATATAAATCTATATTATATATAAAAAATATATAAAAATAGAAACTAGAAACAAACTAGAAACAACTCATATGCTAGAATATATATTATAAAATCTGTAGTTTGGATTAAGGAATCCATTTATGATGGTTGTATTTTCAGGGGCCCAGAGGCTCTACAACTAATGTATTATTATTGCACGCTATCTATATGCTGGCAGTCTTCATGTTCAGCCTTCAGGTTTCCTTCATCTACAGCTACTTTTAATCTGGAGAGCAATGAAGGGAAGAATTACAAAGGCAATTAGGATGCCCAGTTTACACCAGAGATCTTGTTTGTCCCTTTGAACATTTTGTKCATGCTTTTCCTCCTGTGTTAGAGCTGAAGCAGCAGAAAGGGCTGGTAATCTCATTACCTTTTTTTGTAAGTGATTTGTGTGTTTTGCAGCCTTTAAGGAAGTGAAAAGAGTGTGTGATTAAAAATCAGAACTGTAAAACTATGTGACTGTTACCATTATTAGAGATAGTGGTTAAAGCACCATTACTCAAACGTTCAGCAAGCTGCTCCCTGACTGTAAAGGACACAGCAAATAGCCTGGGTTTTGTCATGAAGCACAGAACAAATGCTAGGAGGATGTACTCAGCTAGAGCAATGTAAAGGTTACCAGTTACCACTATCTCATCATTTCCAGAGACATTGAAGATAATTTTATGAGGAAGAACAAAACAGTAAGATGAAACATATTTTGATTGTTCTCATGTCAAGTGAGTCCCACAATTTCCCAATAATGCTGCTTATATCAGCAGAAGGTATTTTCTTGCTATTATTGCTAGATGTGAAATAAAAAAGACAGGGAAGCTTTTGTCTAATGTTTAGAATGGAACCAGATAGTAAGAATCTTTCTTTTTTTCTTTTTAAATTATGTTTAAAATACATTAAGAAATGTACAAATACAGTTTTTAGTATTCCAGTTGTTTTCTTTTGGAATGCGATTTTTATCTTTTAAGACCTCTTGTCCAACTTGTAAAGAAATGGAAAGATCCTCCCTGATTTTTGCCTGTACCACAAGGCATATGCAGAGCTCTAAGGGACAGATGTGATCTTTTTTTGTGAGTCGTTCCCTTTTCCTGTCTCTCTGAGTAATTGTGCCCAGCAAGAGCAGCAGCCGTAAAGATGCCACTTGTTCCTGGAGCAGTTAGTATATCACCCTGGGCGGTGGCGCAGGTAAAGCACGCTGCTCGTGTGGAGCTGCTGCTGCATTCCAGGGAGAGTAATAACTATTAAAGTTGGACAACTTCTGCACAGGCTGCCAATATCCAGGAGGGTTTTTTTGTTTCAGCAGAGCACAGTGAGGTTCCTGGGAGACCTAGCTGGGTAGATGTTTTACTAGTTTTAAGGAAAGGATTTGGACAGAGAATTGGCAGCTGGTTTTCTTAATTGCATAATGAAGCAACAAGCCTGGTAAGGTCCTTATTTGGAGTGTGAGTAGAGGAGTAATTAAGATGTTCTGGTATCCTATGTTTCTGTTTGAGGGCTTTCCTTGAGATCTCTGGTCTGAACTCTACAAGCTCTTCCAGTTTTATCTAGGCAAGCCAGAGAGTTTGTGAGAAACAATAAAGTTAAAGATTTTGTTTTATTGCAAAATTTCCTGGATTCAATAATGGAGAACTTTAAACTTATGTTTATTACGTGAATGTAAAATATTCCCTGTAATAACTTGTGTATGTTTTGTTTATCTCTTTAGAAAGAAGGATTAGGAGAGGAATAGGGATTTACTGCCCTTTGTCACCTCCCAGCAAACAGAGCTTGTTTTTACGTTAGGGCAGTGATGTTAGTGTCATGGTAGCGCTATGTGTCAATATACCCCAGGCAATACTTGTGGTGAGGGATATGCTTTCTGTGAAAGATGGTCAAATACAACGCGTCAGCTCTCCCCACAGTTCTTCCTTGGTTGTTGTTTTTACCAGGATGTTCTTGTTCTCATCTGTGGTGCTCTCTTTTCTGTTATGTAAGATCTTGCCCAGCAACTTGGGGATAACTGCCTTGAGGTGCCTTGAAGAAACTCTTTTTTAATTTAAGACCTCAAGGTGATCTGTCCATGGCTGCTGCTTTCTTCTTCACAGCCTGCTGTGATCCACTCACCAGAATGCCAGGAAATAGCCTGGGCACCTGGGGTCACCTCAGGGCCCTGTCCTGAGCTCCACTGTCCTAACACCAGGTTTGGGAAAGATAAAAATTAAAGCTACCTATTGGTGATTAGTGAGCTCCAAACACACTTAAGGACATTAAAAAAATGTACAAATATGAACTGTGTTTCATTGAATAAGGAGTGAAATAAGTTCTTGTGCATCTTGTTAAGGGAAACTAGATCTGTATTTTGTACACTGGCTGTAACTCTTAACTCCATCCACTTAGGTTGTTCATTGTGATTTTGAAGTTACTGCCCTAAACATTGACATAGGGAAGCTCTGAGGCATGAAGTAATTAATGCAATACATACCAGAGGTTGCTGCAAGGTAAAAAAGTGATTAAGTTGATTCTGAAGTAGGTTAAAGTAATTAACACTTGGACAGCTATTTGATCTTCACAAGCAAATACGTTGTGTATTCATGTACTTGCTAAGTCTCCCATTGGTGTGATTACTGCTCGGGAATTTGATCTTTCCTGCATTGCTCTTATGTTATCACTCAGATAATATACAACAGATACAAAAGCAAATTACGCATTTTGAAGATGAAGATGTTGCTTTTATTGGTTCCCAGGGGCTGGTGACCTTCCCTTTGATGTCTAATAGTACGCTTCTCTCAGGGTGGTAAAACTGAACTCAAAATGCTCTTTCTTTCTTTTTTAATCTCTTGTTTGGAATTTGAGTTGTTTATAAGCTTAGTTTATTTTGGGGATATCGTAATGTAACACCGTAGTTTTTAAATCTGTAGCCACTATCTTGCTACTTCTCCTTTCCTTGTTTACCCATGAATGGTCTTTGGTAATGGCAGATCCTTTTGCACTACAGGGACCATTTCTTGCTGGCTTTGATCTACTGTTTTTTCTACTCTGAATACTCTACTAATTCACTGCATTTGAGTTAAGGTTGGAATACAGAGGTGGAATTGCAGCATGATTGCACTCCTGATAAGATAGACAGCAAGGGAAATATATGCTACTATCATGTTACTCAGAAGGGTGCAAAGTAAAAAAAGAGACATGACTGAATTGGACAATAGACCTCTGTGGTTAAGCTRAGTACCCACTGGATGTCACTATTGTTCCACACGATTTCCTCTTGGAGAATATTTATCTAGAGTTGCTTTACAGCAAACTGAGAATTTCTAGTTGTGTGTTCAGGAATGTTGCACATTTATGTTAATAGTTGCATTTCCTATCAAGATTCACTAGTTCATAACAAGTAGCTGAATTGCGAGGCATGATGAGTGTGTGAGTGTGGGCAGCACGCAGTGAAAACCCGCCAGCCAGCAGAGGAGCTCGTGCTCGTTGTTCACAAGCCACTTGTTCTCATTATTCTGGGCCTCTTCTGCAGTTGCTGGAGGTAATCTCAGCACAATGAATGAACATTACAAGTCTACTTGAATTTGCTTAGTGCATTAGCTTTTTTTTCCCCAAAGATGAGCATTCAATGCGGGTTATAATTCTGAAATATCGCTTGACTTATTCTAGGAGCTGCTGAATTGCATCTCGGTCTCGTAATTGWGAGGCAGAGTAGTCTCTGGGCTGGGAGGCTCTTTGAGCAGGAAGCTTCAGGTCTTTGGTCRTGTTGCCCTTGCTGTCTCTTGCCCTCCCACATCTCCTGCAAACACCTTGTCACGCAATGCTATTGTCGTGGGGGAAGCCTGCCACCTTTTAAGATTTTTGGAGGTACTACAATGAAGTGAAAAACTGTAGTTTGGTACCTTGAACTAGCATTTGTCTCTGCCCTGGTCAAACAAATATCCACTGCAAAGCCAATGAAAATGAAGACCAACCTTGGCAGATGTGGAACAAAATGTCTTGCCCTTGGCTTGTAGCCCCAAAACACTGGGTATGACTCAGGAAAAGCAATAGAAGAATAATTGTAAAAGCCTCTAAAAGGCTTCCTTGCTCTCCTAACCAAGGCGTATTTAACAGCGCGGAGAGGTGCTAAGGGAAGGCCCGGCGCTGAGAAGACATCACTGGGCTCCTTTGCGAGCCGCGCCCCACCGGCCGCCGTGGCAGCCACAACGCGGGCGGCCAGCACCAAGCCGAGCCGCGTTCGGGTTCCCCTGTCCAGGTAGGAGGGCAGGAAGGAGCAGTTTCTTCTCTCACTGTTTGAAGCGTTAAAGCTTCGGTCGTGTTACCCAGAGTCGCAGCGTTTCGCAGAGGTGCTCGCTGCTGTGACCCTGCAAACCAGGCCTGCGAGATGAGCAGCATTTGTGGCTCTGGGGCAATGGCCTTGCCACCCAGACCCGGTCACTTCTGCAGTGTTGTTTAGCGTGGCAAGGCAGAGACTAAATTTAGCCTAGCTCATACAGTCGTTGCCCACATTAAATCCACGCTGCAATGTGTTATAACATGCTGCAAAGCTGGTTTAAAATGGTTTCTGAGCCATAGCCACCATGAGGCTGTGCAAGAGGGTTCAGTTAGTTATGCTGAGTGTTTTCTGTTGCATAGTGAGGCAACACTTTAATTATCCGTGACTGGAGTGTCAGATCTGCACACATCTGTGCTTGGTGTCTGTCTGGAAGTATATGTGGAAAGGGAAGTCTGTTAGGTGTTTCCTAGGCAATAACTGAATTAATTGCTCTTTGAGCATGCCTCTACTTGAATATAAACTTGCTGGCATTTCAGAATTATTTATGTTATCCATCTACCATTAGTGACAAACTGGCCTTACTCTCTTTTTCAAACCTACAATTAACAATTTTCCTAAGGGAACTGGTAATAATCCTACAGGTATCACCCTTTGTAGGAGGCTGTGGATTGCTGAGTGTTGATGTGGTTAGAAGGAGGCTTTAGCAAGATGGGAGCACAGGTAGCCAAGCTCCGAGTTATTTTCAACTCATTCACCATCACAGACCATTAAAGAGGTAACACTGCTTAGAAGATGCGTTCAATGCTTTTAAATAGAAATAATTCTGATTTAATAGAATGAAATTATTTTCGGAGTGTACTTGGCAGTCCCACAGCTAAGAAATGGCAGGTTTTCCATTCATGTATGCACATGCATGCACACGTGTATATAGGCACATGTATGTCTGTACGTGTATATAGGCACATGTATGTCTGTACATGCATATATACATGCATATTTGGAGCTAAATCTTTTTGCCTTGGCTCGACCTAATGCTAGTCACCACTGCAGACATTGAAACCTCTTAGTGCAGAGATGGTTCTTAACACGTCGCTCGCAGAACCCCCTAATCCTTCAGATGAGCAAGATTTGCTCAGGGAAGCCTGAGCCCCCTGCGGGCGCAGGGAGCTGCCTTGGCAGGGGCTGGGGCAGGGTCCCCACGCTGGGGCTGCTCAAGCACCCCGGCCACGGGGGCTGCACGCGACCCACGGGACTCACTGGGGCTTCCGCTGCTCTTGTCTCCTCCCTGCTGTCCTTAAAACAGAGGGTACTTTCATTATATGCAAAAATATACTTCAGGTGCCTGCCTTCTCTAAGAGCTGCTTTCTAGCCTTGTTGATGCTGTCTGGCACAGCTCAAGGTGAGTGGCTTGGCTTGTTTTTCTTTCCATGAAAATTCAGCAGAACTCTCGGCTGAAGGCTCTGCTTTTCCCAATCTGCTGCAGTGCAACTGCTTTGTGGAAGCCTTCCCTCCTGCCTGATTCAAGACGTGCAGTTTGCTAAGCTGAATCAAGTAACAAAATAGAGATAATTAACTTAATGACTTGCTTCTGCAAAGGTGCTGCTGTATTATCTCAAGAATGAGGAAAGATAGCCTTGCTATTCAATAGACCATCAAAATATATAGGGGATATGATTTATTTGGAAATATGGGGGATGTTATATTCCTCTGCAATCAGTAAAATTACATGCCTTTGGGAGAGGGAGGCTGGGGAGGAGCCAGATTACCAATCTGTAATTTTGCCTAGAAAATTCAGACGCATTCCTATTTAATGGGAAGTCATCCATCAGGGGATGGATGGGGATTAAATAGGAATGTCTGTGAATTCTTGTCACCAGGATTATGCTAAAATGGAAAAATATTTTGTCACTGAGATCCCTCAGGATTCTGGTGACTTGCATTAGTGAGTAACCAGCTTGGCTTCTTGTTGTTGTTTTCTTCCTGCAATGCATGCTGTTCAGCTTCGCAAGTAATGAAGCTTCATTTAGTTATTAGAGGGACAGTGTGCAAAACACATCACAAAACCTTAACAAGCCCAGTCCAGCAACCAAAAAGAAATGGAAGAAAATGACAGATTTAATGGTTTCCTCAGCTACATTAATGTCTTTGACCGTCTTAAAAAGAGAATTTCTAATGAGCACTCGAACAAATGTGTGCAGGAAGTGGTCTTGCTTTTGCTGCAGCCCATTTGAGTTCCTCTAATTGCATCAATAAGGAATTTCTGCTCCTCATTTAATGAATGCCTTTTGACTACTTTCTGAAAGGCAACTGGATATAAGGGATAAACACTGGCACCTTTTGTAAGAGTCACACAAACAGGTTTCAATAAGCAGCTATCAGCCTTAGGAACTGTGTTATAATGCAGTGCAGTTAACCCCCTCCTCCAGYGTTTGTTCTCTGCTTTTGTATTAACCTCCCAAGGGTTTCTCGGTGCTGGGCCGGGGCTGGCGCTCGGCTCTGGGGGCACTGCCTCCCCGGCGTTGGCCACGCAGCCGGGCACCCCGGGAGCCACCGCACGCGGTCGCCCCGCAGCGCTCCGCGGGTGCCGCAGGAGCGGCGCTGCCATTTGGGGCTGCTCTTCGGGAAACAAGTGCCTTTCGGGGCACAGGCAGGGCTGTATCGGCTTTGGGTTGGGGGCCTGAGAGAGAAAGTCCTCCCCCCCCCGCCCCTTTTTTTTTTTTTTCCTTTTCTGGGGGGGGGTCCTTTTTTTTTTTTTTTTTTTTTTGGCCCTGTTGTTTTTCTCCCTAGGCAGAGGCACACTCACTGCAGGTGCAGTGGGGTAGTTATGAAAGAAGTTTTCTATTTAAAAACAAGTGAGACTTTAATGATCAGTAGAGGGTTTGTACAATAGGTATTGTATTGAAGCAGAGCTCAGGCTTCACATTGGTTGTGGTATCTAAATCTCAATGAGTTGCTTATGTATGAGAGTAAAATGACCAGCATTATGATTGTACAAAAAAAGTGACAGGAAGAGCTGTGCCAGGGAAGTGAGAGAAATGTTCCCTTTATAGTCCCTAGAGTTCAATAAAGCACCACTATTTYGCAGCGTTTAAAAGCTCTTTTACCACAATGGTTCATACCTCGCATTCCCTGGAGCCCGACTTGTTGTACRTGCAGGGGGCCGTGCCGTTGAGCAGCATCTCGCTGGTCTCCGTGTTGGTGGGCTTGTAATCTACATAGAATTCCTGCGTGCTCGGCGTCATCTGCTTCAGCGACTGCCTCTTCTTCTTCCTGTGCCTGCGCACGAGGGAGCGCTGCTGCAGCTGCTTCATGCTGGCTGGGTAGCGCTTCCATGACACGTAGATGACGAGCAGGATCACGAGCACGGAGAGGAAGAGGGCCACGCTGCCCGCTATGATCTTGTGGAAGGAGATGTGCTCGGCGTCGGGCTCGGCCTCGGAGCTCGCGTCGGTGGCCGCGGCGCTCGGCGGCTCGGGGGGCTCGCTGTCGTGCTTAGGCCTGGCGGGCTTGGGGCTGAGCGTTGGCTTTGGGAGAGCTCGTGCTAGCTCCAACCTCTCTGTGGTGCTCTTGCCACAGATGCTGTAGTTTTTCACCGCGTCGATCACGTTGACCCCTTGCAGCTCTTTGGGGCTGGCACAAATGATTGTATTTTCSCGCAGCCCTTTGAAACTTTTAAGCCAGTTTACCAGGGAGCAAATGTTTCTGCTGCATTCCCATATATTCCCGGCAAGGCTGATGTCATTGAGGGATATCCAGGAATCCAAAATCTCCTGACCAATAAATGTGAGCTTGTTTGAATCCAGGTTGAGGCGCTGTAAATTGGGCACACACTGAAAAACGCTGGGGCCACTGAAAGCCTCGATTTCATTGCCAGATAAATCAAGTCTTTGTAATGAGCTCCAGGTCCAGGACATAGTTTGTCCTATCACGCTGATTTTATTCCACTGTAAATAGAGGTTTTGAAGGCTGACTAGCCTTGGAAAAAGTGCCAGGTTGAGCTTAGAAAATTGATTGTGCTCCAGGTGAAGCTCTTTCAGTCTGATCATGCCTGCAAAGACGTTCCTTGCTAAACTCCGTATCCGATTATAACCCAGGTCCAACAGTTCGAGATTCCTGCAGTCTTGAAATATTCGAACAGGGATGTTTCTTAGGGAATTGGATCGCAAATGTAAACTCAGCAGCTTCCTTAAGCCCCTGAACTGCTCAGATCCCAGAGACTGCAGCTGATTGTATGAGAGGTCCAAGTTCCGGAGATTTGTCACAGGTCTGAAGGTATTATTAAGAAAATAGGAGATTCTGTTGGAACTCAAGATCAACTCTTTTAGTCTGCGTATTCCATTGAAAGCATTTTCGTCAATATTGCTGATGTGGTTATGGTCTAAATAGAGCCAGGTGAGTTGATTAAGACCTTTAAATTGATTGTATTTTAGTTTTTGGAGGCTGTTATATCGGAGGGACAAACCTAAACAACCGGCAGATATACTGGAGGGAATCTCCTGCAATTTCTGAGATTCACAATATACCATTTTGCCTTCACACCTACAGCCCTTAGGGCATCCTCGTTCAGCAGAAGCAAGCATTGTCAGTAATACAGTAGGGGCTATTACCAGAGCTACAGCTGATCCGCTCAGTAGCCTAATTACATTGAAACCTGGAAATAAAAACAACTTAGAAAAGTTATCCCCCCACACATCAGTCATTTTTTAAAAATCACGCTAAAATCTTTATTGCAATAGTCATTTAAAATCCCTAGCTTGACTCAACTACTTTGCACATTGTTTTCTTTACTCAGATTTTTTTTTTTTAAGAATGTCTTTATAAATATTGCAGAACAGTTGGGAAAAGGGTGTAATCCCTAAGCAATTTAACTGTAATCACAAATCACATCAAGGTAAGTCTATGGAGTAATTAAAGCAGAGGCTAGGCAGTGGCTATGAACTATATATTAAAAAAAGAGAGAACATGAGAAACATACCCATCCTTTGTGTTGTTCAAAGGTCGTCCTTAGGTCTTTGTTTTTTGCTTAGTGTGCCACAAGCATGGCAGCCCCTGTCAGCTGCACTGTAGTGAGTCAGGGCTCGCTGACACCCGGGAAGAAAAATTGGACCCCTTGGGAGATGGACCGATTTTGGAACATTATTCGTTGCCAGCCATGCAGAGCACTCCAAAAATAAATCAATCCCAACACGGCATTCGCAGCAAAATGTCAAAGTCTTCCTAGGTAATAGGATCTTCATGGATATTACGTTTCTGCATCTTTATAGTTAGGAACCTGGCTTTCAAAATCTCTCTTTACAGGAGAGCATGGTAGATTCCTCGCCGCGAGCGTTGGCTATCCGCATTCAGGCATCTGTATTCCATGGGCCGACAGTGCCCCCGCTCCAGCCGGGAAGCCGCCGTGCGGCGCGGGAGCCRAGCGCGCGGCGCCGAGCGCGGCTCGCTCTGCGCACGGGCTGCGAGAGCGCRGCCGACTGTTGCTCCGCGCTCCGGGAAGGCAGGCTTATGTAAAGCTGCCCCCAGTGGTGGAGAATATTATGGGCATGTGCAGAAATGTCTGCCTTTTATCTTGCAAATGAGTAAGCTCTGCTGGGAAAAGAGGGATTGTTCTGAGGGACTAATAGGGGCAGGATGGGCAGCTCCAGCGTGAACTAGAGATGTGCCGAAACAGCCAAATCCTCTTAGTCACTTTTGCTGTTTGTGGAGGCTGTCTTGAGTACTTGAAAGCTCAGCGTGTGCTGCTGAGACTGTTATCTGAGAGCCTGACGTGGCGTTTGTAGGACACAGATACAAACCTTCAGTCCTGAAGCTTTCCCCCCATCCCTGTTGCATTGCACATGTGCATGCGTGACCTTTTGCAATAACTCACTGCTGCTTATAGTGAAGTATCAGCCCCTCGGTGTCTCTGTAATCAAGCATTTCAGTGGGGACACTGTATTTTACAACATGAAAAATGTTCTGTAGCTGACATTTTGCCTTTTCACCCTCTTCTCTTCTGCTGCAAGGCCCGGTGCCAGGAGGTTAGAAGAGAGAGTACTGTACTCATTTATTTCCCGGCTTGCGGGCACTTGCCTCCCCAACGCCAGCCCTTAACACACAGACTTCCATGGCCCTTGCTGCACGGGGGCTAAGCAGGCTTGGTGTGGCACCTGAATCAGGTGAGCACTTTTTACTGCAACTTAGGACCTAGACGGGGTTTTGTGTGGAAGCAGAGTGCTTCTGTGTGACTCTGGACAGCCCCTGTATATTGCCTGGAGAGCTTTTCTCTCCCTCTGTAGTCTTCCCTTCTCCCCTGTGTCTTGAAGGAAAGACACATCCTCTTATCTGCCTTGAGGAAAGGTAAGATGGCATTAGAGCAAGTGCACCCTACTAGAAGCCCTCACCGCACAATCCGCAATCAGAGCAGATGGTGGGAAGTGTAAACTCGTGGCTTGGAGCCTTGCAGGAATAGGCTGGAGCCTGGAGAGGAGCAGACTCCAGATTACGCTCSCTCAAATGTAACTAGACAGCTCTGGGAACCTGTTTTCCTCTCCGAGGCAGCATCCTTACCCCTTTGAATAACATGCTTTAACTTTTYCCTTGTTACATGCTGCTGTGAGCGCTGAAAAACTTAAAATGATATGAAACCTGGAATTTTCCACACTTGAAAATGCCAGCATTGCCTAATGTTCAGGCTGTGTGAATGACTTCAGGCTTAGGTTGATCCCAGGAGCATTAAAGTAGCTCCCTGCAATGCCTAAACCAGGAGCATGGTTGTCCCAGGCGGAACTGTGGATGTTTGGCTCATGCCCTGAGCCAAAATAGCTACTGGCATCAAGTCACATCCTGTGAAAATCCTGCCCCGTGGGTCAGGTCCCAGGAGAGCGAGAGGGTTAATTCCTCTGTCAATCTCTGCCACCATTTGCCGTTCTCCAGTAGAGCCTGTGTCCGGCTGAGCTGCGGGCTGCCCTGGGGCTGCGGCTGTGCCAGGCACCGCGTGCCGGGCAGCTGTGCCCGCCGGAGCAGGGCGGCACCCTCGGAAGGCGTGGGGCCCTGGCACGAGCTCSCTTCTCTCCTGGAGCTGCCGCTAGGCCTCCACCGGCTGCCGGGGACGTCTGTGGCAGGTAGGCTCTGCTGGAAGTGCCTCAGGTTCCAGCCTGAGGGGATGAGGCTCGGTGCAAACCAGCACCCAGGGCCCCCTGGCCTGGAAATCCTCTCAGCTGAGAGCTGGTGCTGGCTGCCACGCGGCCTCCCCGGGCGCCCTGCCCRCCGTGCCGGGGGCCCTGCCCTGGTGCTGCCTCCTCGCCTTCCCCCATCTTCCTCATGGAGCTAACAAATGACTCCTCTGCCATCGTGAGTCAGCAGAGCCTCAATAGCTCTTCCAGGGTTTTAATAATTGCCAATATAGTGAATAAATATGGGGAACAGCCACTCTTTTACCGTGAGTTATTTTCATTTTTCTGAAAGGGGTGAGACATCAAGAGATGAACAGAGAGAGCATCAAATCTATGTTAATGGATTGCCAAATTCAATTTTCTTTACTGAGATCCTTTTTGAATTACGAAGCAGGAAAAATGCCAGTGTCTGATAAACAGTTTTTTAAACTTGCATTTCTGTATCTTTGTATAGCTGAATGGGTATTTTGCAAATTGTGGAAATAAAGCTGCTCCCAGTACGAAACATTTCATACAAAATCTCAACACACTCTGCTGGCCATATTGTAAGCTATGGGAAGCAGAGAATAAAGTTAAAGCTGCATTTTAGATAGAAAGCTAACTTTGTAAGTGATTTAACCGTTCTCTCATGTCAAATATATGTTACATAGCTGGGCAACGCTGTTGGGTTGCCCCCTTATTTATGCACCCAGGGAAAAACAGAAGTTGAGGCGAAGCTGTTTATCTTTCCTTGTGGATATGCTCCTGTGCACGTTAGTCGCAGTACGGTGGGACTAACGTGGCGGTTCTTGAGTGCCTAAAGTGCAGGAATTTGAGAAAGGATTAAAAGAAATGAATTTATGTTGCGTGCCTCTGGGTGTGTGCTCCTTCTGCAGGACAGCCGCTGTGGCCGGCAGCGCGGCCGCTCGGCCTGGTAGCAGCCACTCCCGGGAAGCAGTGGGAAGGGAAAAGCGCCGCTGTCGGGAGCCGCTGGCGCTGCCTGACCAGCAGGCCTGCTCCTTTTGCCTGGCCCTGGAGTCAGGGTTTTGTGCCAATCTCCAAAGGCAGATACAGTTAAGAAGAATATTTATTTGTGCGTGCTGTCACGCAGCCTGCACTCTGGGACCTCAGCCTTAGACATAAATTGAGATGCTGCAGAACCGGGAGGCGTTTTAGTTTTGAGCTGCACTTTAGCAGGTCTGTGCCTCCGCACTCGCTCTGTGTTGTCTTGCCAGGCTTTTTCCGAGGGTGAAAATGGCATATATCAGAAAATACATCGACAAATGTGTTGCTAAACATGCCTTAATGTTCCTAAAGATAGAAAGAGYGATGTTTTGGGAGGAGCTGAGGATGAAAACAGTTTCCTGATCAACTCTAGAGACAGGCTGAGTTCAAAGTTGTTCTAAAATAGTGTGCTTTCCCAAGGTAATGGTGGCCCAGATTTTTATCTTGGCACTGCGCTTTCAATAGATGTTTCTCCCTGGGTATTTTTCTACATGCAAAATCACCACTAGCTGATTTTGTAGCAATTTGCTTGAGTTGGATTTCGTGTTTGGCTTCGGTTGCTTCCTGCGAGCAGTAAGCAATCCCTCAGCACAGCCTTGGGGCTCGCGGTGCCCGTGGGACCAGCCCTCGTGCCTGAGCCCTGCGCSGGTGCCGCCTGCACTGAACCCGGCYGTGCCCGCGCAGGGGGCAGCGCCTGCACCCCTGCACCTCACTGCGCCGTGGAGAAACCCGGGGCTGCGGCTTGGCCRTAGCGGCTCGTTCGGAGCAGCCCTGCAGTGCGCCTGTAAGGGCAGATAAGTCTAATAAAATGTATTTGTGATTTCTGAGCCAGTGATTAAATGAAGCTGCTGTTTTATGAGGAGCAGATTAGAGCCAAGGGAGTATGACTCCCACTGTAAATATCCAAGTGTGGAAGGCTTGAGGGAACCTTGGATGGATGCAGGGTTTGCCAAGGGTTGGGGCTAGGAAAGGGATGTATGGAGAAGCCAGGGACAGGGGCCATGCGGGAAAGGGAATGGGTGGCAAAAGAAAGGAATTGGGAGAAACAGGGAAGGATGCTGAGAGTAAGGGGCATCTTACCCCAGCAGGGCATCAGGCTGGGGCTGAATGTTATGTGAAGGAGGCAAAAAATGAAAATACCCCTTGCTCTTAGCATTGCAGGGCCCTCCCTGCCCTCTGTGCGGGTGTCAGGGCCCCAGGCACAAACTCCCTGGGAAGCTGAGAGGGGTTTGAAGCTTCTGCCACTGATATTTTCAAACATTCATCTCTGCTGTCTGTTAAACCACCTTTGTGGATTCCCATAAGTCCTTTGTTTTGTGGAAATAGTTATTCTRCTGCTTTGAGTATCACTTATTTCTGATTTTTTTTTTTTCAGCTAGAATGACCAAAATGCAAAATTTGACCTAAGGGCAAAATAATATCTTAAACCTAGGAAAAGAGACTTCCTTTTCCTGCACAAATTTACCTGAATTCTTTGGCTAGTAAAGGTGTCATCTTCTGCTCTCTGCAGGAAATTTTGAGCTTAAGGAAATTCATTTTGAAAATATTCCAAAATCTATAGACTATTTACCTTTAGTGTTGCATATGAAAACTGTAAATGATAGCTAACATTTTGCAGCTAGTTGCAAAGCGATGCATATAGGTAGCATTTCTTAGCATGGGACCCAGGCCAGCAGAGATGATGATTATTTTTGCTAGTTAGAGCCACTTTCTACTTTGATCTGCAGGGTCTATGATTATTTAATTGCTCTTCAGTGTAAAAGAGGCATACTGGTGCAAGCAATTAGAGTGCAATATGTCTTGATTTCGTTTGACCTATCAAAATACTCTCAAATCTTTTTGCAATTTCTCTTTGTGTTTACTTATGCAGGAAAAGCTGTAGCAAGAAATAGGGTTGCAGTGAACCTGTCGTGGGCCTCATGCTTGGAATCCCGTGGTATTGGAGACTGTGATTTTCAGATGCAAAGATAGTCCATGCGATGTGTTACTACACAGTATTAGTAACATTTTGAAGAGAAAGCTAAACATGATAGTTGAGCAGATTTGCAACTGAAAGAGAAAAACATGAACAAATCTAAGAGGCATATAATTATGTTCATTCACACTGTGACTAGCATAAAAATGATTTATTCCGAATGGAAATAGTTGCCTGCTTAGTCACCTCTTTCTCTGGCGATGGCTTAATTCTGGTCCCTGGCATTTTCCCACAAAAAAAAATGTTTGTTCTCTGTCTCATCAAAAGTTTTCAGTTCTTGTAGTCTTTAATAATTCTATCAAGTCTTTTTCAATTAAGCAAGCTACAGTAGTTGGTAGATATTCCCGCTGCGGTAGCTGGTGTTCCTGAAAAAGCTCAGGATCCTAATTATCCTGACAGTCTTGGTTAGTTAATTAGCCTGTAATCTGTTTCTGTGCGTCGTAGCAGCCACTCTTTTGTGTCCAGTAAGGATGTACTAGAATATTCTGGTTAAGAAAATAAAAAAGGTGAATTGTTGCAGTGGTCTTGAGTAGCTATTCCAATCTGTACTTGCCATCCTCCTTATTCTTTTCCCGTTGACATGTGTGGCAAACAAAGCTTTGAATAAACCATATGTGATTTAAATGACTTATTAGCTCATCATCTTTTCAGAACATGTCTACTCAAGAAAATCATCTTAAATTAAATGTGATTAAATTAAAAAAAAAAA
>NW_020455545.1:647463-714316 GCF_003342845.1 Nothoprocta perdicaria
GTGAACAGGAGAACAGATAAATTACAAAACGAAATTGAAGGGACCAAAATGTAATGCATGACATTTTTGTGCTGCATTACCATACAAGATAACAACTCTGACCCATTAATTTTGGATTGGCCAAAGTGATCAAGAGTGTTGCAGGCATGGGAGAAAGAGGAAGCTGCCATGAGAATTACAGGTCTCACCTGCAGTTCTCTCGCTTGCCGCACTTGTGTATTAGATATTTTGCTTTTGGGCTTTTTACAAATCCTGCTATCTAGTYTGCTGTGTCCGTAGGCTTTGAAGGCAGGAGTTAAGTGTTCTGGTGCTTCCCGGTGGGATTTCTACTGCTATAGTTGGAGGCCTTTCCCATGTTCCTTTATGAGACTCAACACTCCTCTGGAAGGCAGCTGCTTGGTTTGTTCTTCCATTGCAAGACTAAACGCAACCTTAATTTTGATTAAGATATCTATGGGCAAATCCAACGGCCAGAACAACKTACTATCAAATGACATCAGAATGTTGTTTTGCCTGAAATTGCTAGGAAGAATAGAAAAGGAGAAATCTGGGGGAGAAGCAAAACATTGCTGTGACTGTGCCCATGTTATAGAAGAAGAACTTGTCTCCTGGGAAGGTGTGTGAAGGCTCCTTGAGGTACCTGGTACTTGCCGCTCTGAGACAGAAGGCTGGAGCAGGTCCAGTGCTTCTCTCTGACACAGCAAGTTCAATATTGTTCTCTTATAATGTGATTTAAGCCCAAGTGTGATATGCTGTGAGAACAGACGTATCTGTAAATGAATGTCTTGAAGTTGTAGCACAACACTGCTGCATCAGAGGATCTCCAAAGAGAAAATTATACTCATCCTTGAATATATTTTTTGTGTCGTGACATTTTTTGTCATTTTATAGTGTTTGTTGAGAATGTTTCTATTCTGTTTTGTTTGTTTGTGTTATTTGGTCTCAAGTAGCCACTTAATATTTTTACTGTAGGTCATTTCCAGTAAAAATGTCTGAAGATAATAGAAATGCTGTGTTTTGTGTGAACTATGTTGAACAGATTAGCGCAAAAGCAGCCAGCAGCAGCCAAGGAATCTGTATTCCTTGAGCCCCCTTCTTTTTGCTGTGCCATGCAAGAGAGGTAGAAGCCACATATGAAACCATGTATGAAATCATTAGGGAGCTTCTCATGTTGTCAAACAAAAATGCATTTTAAAATTGCAGTGTGATTTACTCATCTGCCATTTTATGGAATGATTCACTATTTAAAAATGTTCTGCATTAGAGTGACAAATAACAGGCATATCAGTGCCKTAGATGTGAACAACGTGTCACAACCCATGCTGTCCTTCGGCATGTATTTTAATGTGTCTGTCAGAGGTTGTTATTAGGAGGTTAGTGATGAGCTTCATGGTTTCACATAGTAACTCTGGGGAGTGTGTTTTGCTGGTTTCTGTCCTCTGTGGACTTAATCATTGTCTTTATCTGTAATCTGAGCTCTGCATGATTAGAACAAGGGTCAGATATAAATATTTTATGCAGAGTCACAATTTGGATGGTTTAACTTCTCATATTCAAGGATATATCATGTTTTATACTAAATTTTTCTTTATGCATTTTTAATTTCAGCATTAACACGTACTTAAAAGCTCCATGGGAATTTATCAGATGTGCTTGTGTGTGTTTTTAGAAGATTGGTRCAACCCAAAATGTAAGTGATCTGTTGACCTGGAGCGTGAGACAAGCTATAGAAATTATTGCTGTTTTTGAAACAATCTGTAGATCAAACATCAACCCCATATGAGATGTGAATAAGCAGGAGCTGAATATAAAGTACTGCTGTCTCTTGGGATATGTCCTTACCTTTATTTAATGGAACAGGTTTTAGCATTCCTCAGTGAGCAGCCTGCCCCCTTCCTCCCAGTACTGGGAGGGCTGGGCCTTCCTGAG
Source organism: Nothoprocta perdicaria (assembly GCF_003342845.1). NCBI lineage: Eukaryota > Metazoa > Chordata > Aves > Tinamiformes > Tinamidae > Nothoprocta > Nothoprocta perdicaria. Next base: position 649,393 of record NW_020455545.1, read on the forward strand.
CAGGGAGATTACTCTGTGTGCAGAGAACACAGGATCATTCTGTCTGTTAAATAGAGATTGCCTGCGTAGGAGAAGACCCACCCCAATCCCATCTGGTTCAAGCTTGCTGAGGTCTCGTGCCCGTGAGAGGTGGCTACAGGCCGGGCGAGGCGCACTGGCCGGAGCAGCGATCTGCTGCCTGGAGCTTCTCCTTGGGAAGGAGCTGTGTCCTCCTAATACCAGATGTCTTCATTAGGGTTAGGAAGCTATGCTGTAGCACGGCACCTTCAATTTGCATCTTAATTGGCTTTAAAGCAAAGAAGATAACTTATTTGACATTCCGAAGGGGAGCTCTTGGGTCCAGTTGTTCAGGATTAGTATTCCACAGGGAAGGAGGCTGAGCTAATGAATTCTGCCCACCTTGCGGAAGGTCCCTCAGGCAYTGCTTAAACGGCTTGTTTGCGAGCTTCGTGCCTGCTCGGTGCTGGGGAATAGGAGATGTCGGGCTACAAGTAAAGGTCGGTTTAAGGCGTGTGGATTTGTGTATTACACAGCAGCGAGCGGCGCCGTGGCGCTCCCTGCGCAGCCGCGTGCRTCGCCTTCGGCACCGCTTTGTGGGGCACCGCTTCGTGGCACTGCGTGGTGACACGGCCTTTTTCTGTTCTTTGAMAGAGTTTCTTTCTCCCTCCTAGTGGCTTTAATCAATGTATAAGTTGAATCTGATTCACTTTCTAAGGCACAAATAAACAAACGTGTTTAACATTTGTAGAAGAAATTTTACTGTGACARCCAAGGAAAGTGTTTTGACTTCCTGTTGCAAAATCATACTGCTCTGGACGCAGTTTAGGGAAGGGAAGCATGAAGATCATCCTTTTCAAAGTACTTCAGTTCCTATTTAATCTTACCTGAACAATAACTAAYGCTGCTGGGCGTGAGGCTGGGCCGTGTATGTTAGGTGACCTTGTTTGTGCAGAGGGCTTGCACTAGAGGATCTCCAAAGGTCCCTTCCAGCCTCAGCCATTCTGGGATTCTCTGGAAACGTTTACTGTGTAGGTGCTCACAGTGTTTCATCAGTTGGTTCAGTGACCACGTAGATACGCAGGTTCTCGGGACTTCCAAGGGCACGTCTGTACCATCTCCAAGCTGTTCACATGTGCCAGGCTGTTGTGCACCTGAATGCACCAGGAAAGGACCCAGAGTTAGTGTAGGAGCATCCCCTCACGCTCGTGTTTGCTGTCAAGGAACAAGTAAGTGGATGACAGCGCAGGTGGCACGCGTGGGTTATCAGCAGGACTCCCAGAGAGGAATCCGTCCCCTCTTCCCTCACTGGCCTTCTTGCTGTCAGCCTTTTCCTTTGGAGTGGCACTGGCCCTAACCCTGTCCACACGTGCTCGAGCTGCTCAGATGCTGACTGCCTTTCTATAGAAATTAAACACTTTTCATATGGAGGAGCAGCTGTTTTAATAGGCTGGCAGCAGAGCTTAAAATGGTATAGGGTAGGAAATGGCAGGGAAAGTTACTCCGGCCCCTGGGCAGTTTTCAAGATTCTAGAGACTTTTGTCCCCGACTGCGCTGGAAGTCAGGATTTCAGGTTTCATTCGCTGAGGTGATGATTTTCAAAATGAGTACAAAATTGCTTCAGCTTAGTTGAAGTACTTCATGCTGATCGTTTGGAAAGACTCCATCCAAATTAAATATATATGAAGTAGAGAAATGGGAATTTTATTTAGAAAATTATGTGTTCAAAATATTAGAGTTAGTTATTCAATTTATTTGAATTTGAAATGGTTTTCATTTTCACCCACTAGCCTGTTTTATTTTTGGCTTCTTGCAGCACGATTCAGAACTTCAAACGCAGTTTATGAATGCAAAATACAGACTGATGTTTTCCCACAAGTCACTGTGGATTAAGTTAATCAATGTTTTAATAAAAAATAGTTTAATTAAAAAGTTACCCAATTAACTTAATGATCCTGTGTACATATATGTGAAACTGCGTATTTTTATTATATTAAACTGATGTGACAAAGACTCAGTAAGCAGGGACTTATATGCAGACTGCTTGTGACAGATAAAGTTGCCAACTGTGCCCTTGTGTAGGGTGGGCCCCTCACGCTTGGCAATTCAAATAGATAATTGTCTTTAAGTAGATAATTGTCTTTAAAGATGGACTGCTGTGAATTGTTTGTATGTGTCCATCAATTACTGCAGCTTATTTTGCTTAGCTTGGTCTTGTGGGGAGTTGACTGTTGTAGAGGTGAGGGTTTTTTTTGTGGGTCATTTTTCAAACTAGTTTCTCCATTTATATACATACATATATATATATATATATATACACACACACACACTCACACACACACACGCATAAAGTGCAAGATGCTGAACTGAAAAAAATAGAGGCTGGGGAGTTGCAATAGGAATCGCTTTCCTCAAAGCAGGCTCATAATACTTTGAAGAAGTATTTATTCATCTGTCTATATTGATATCCCATTAAACAAGGGAGTTTTTTCTGGGAATTGCCATCCCTGGGTCTGATAAAATTTGATGTTTTATATTATTTTATTTATTTACCACAAAAGACTGTAGCAATTTAAACCCCGAGGTCGTATACAAGAATGAAAACGTCAATATAAATATATTACTTTCTCCTTTAGCACAGAGAGGTTGTGATTGCTTTATTTTTATATATATAAAATATGATATATGTTATATTTTAAGCTTTATATCATACATATTTGTATAATTAGCTTTAATGAAAAAGCCTAGTTCTTCTATATGAGAATATGAGGTCCCTTCTCCATTCTTCTAATGGCTTATTTGTTCCTGAGGATTTCTGATACTTTGATGGGAGGACTTCCATTTATTGCACCACCACCAGGGTCAAGGCAGTGTAAGAGCTCATCATCCCATTGCCTGTCCTTGACCTCTGCCTCATCCTTTGAGCCTTGCAGCCTCTACAGGAGTAAAGCATTTACTCCTGTAACTGGGACTAGTAATAACAGTAACTTGGATTATCTCTTGTTTTTCCCAGGCTAAAAGTGCAGACGTAGGCAGTTGTTACCTGCTACAGAGTAGCTTGGTTTGTCTACACTCCTGAATATATTCAGAGTAGGAAAATTTCTGTGCAGTTCAAATTCAGCTGAATTCTGCTGTTGGTCATTTAATCAAGTCCAAAAGAAYGACAGCTCAGTATTCTGCACATATTTCTTCTGACCGCCACAGCTAATATGACTGCCCCATAATAACTGAGATGGCTGTGTTTGATATTCTCTAATATTCACAGTTTGCTGGGAGGGCTTTTGAGAACACGGACTTCAGGATCGGTTCTGATGGCCTTTCCTTCTTGTGAGGTCACGTAGGCTTTCAGTTTAATAGAACCATTTGGATGTACGAATAAAAGAAAAGTCAATTTCTGGGGTATTGATTAAAACAAAATTCAAAAGGTCAAGTATAATGCTTGATTTGGAAGTCTCTGGCTTAATAAGCCGCTCAGCGAGGTGTCCAGCATGAGGCCAGGCCAGTTACTGGGATTCGGGAGCACGAACCGCCCTTGTAGGCCAGGGCCGCTGTCTGGCTGCTGCGCTTGAGGCCACTGGTTGGGCAGGGATCAAGGACTAGGGGTTCTCCTCTGCCAGGGCTCCTCTGCCAAATTGCAACACGTATTCCTTTTAAGTCATTCATGAGGGATTTGTCAGCTGGAGCAGCGGCAGGGGATGGGATCCAGAAGGAGCTGACAGCAGCCCCAGGAGCTCCGTGCTGGAGCGGGACGAGGTGGGTGCAGGCGGGAGGCGAGAGGGGTGCGACAGGGCTCCCCTCAGAGCGACGCGGCGGCGGGCGCTCACGTGCTGTGCAGCCCGATGCCTTGACAGCAGCCACCCTCTCAYTGGGACATTGACAGTAATTGCAGCCCTTGCAAGGCGACGCTCCGAAGCCATCACAACAGGTACGAAAAGGAATTGGCAGCAGCTTCCCCGCTGTTCGAATGATAGTGCTTCACTTATAGAGTGTTTGCCACACTGATAAATCAGGATAATCTGCCAGCTTTACCTGAAGGGTGAACCTTAGCACAGACGTGAGAAAGGTATTTTCTAAGGCAGAGAAAGGGGTAAACCTGACTGCACTGTTAGACTGGATTTCTGTCTTAGTGTGTTTAGTTCTTCAAAACAAACTACTGCTGTCCATACTGGGTGATGAAAGTTTTTTTGAAACACTTCCTTGGGTTGGCTAAATATTTAATAGCGCTGATATTGCTACTTCTCTCTTTAGAGATTTAACAGTATTTATGGAGCAAAATGCCCATTTCTTTCTCCAGCCTCATTGTTTCACTTAATGATAGTGCCTAATGGCCTTAATTTGTATCTTGTATTGAGTATAAAGGTGCATCTCCACGTGGCTCACCTTAGTTGTCCTACCCACCATCACACTTGTTCTCCACTCCTTAGGCTTATGCCGAAAACCCGTTTAAGAGTCTCAAAGATACAGGGATTTTTTTCCTGCATAGAATAACTAGAAAGGRCAAAATAGCAGAGGAAAAGCATAAATAGAACTGAGCAAGAGCAGTGCAAGGATGGGATGTAACGTAGTCAGCTTGAAGGTCACTGACACGGTATTGGATGCATTAAGCTTCTGTCTGGGCTCTTTAAAATTCTGTTTGTCCTGCGGCAAGGAAAGGTCTCTCTCTTTCTTTAGAGGAAGTTAACATTATTCAGTGGGAATTAAACTTTTAGGGAAAAACTGTTCCCTGAGGGCGAATAAAATTTTAGGAACGTAGAGCTGTGCTTTGCAGTTTGGTCTCGGTGGGAATAACACCTTGTAAAAACAGCATTTGTTCCTTTAKGGAGGCGTATTAAAGTGATTTCCTTGGATGCTTGTGGTGATGCAACTCTCAGACTCCAGCAAATTGTCTCCCACAGTATAAGTTATTTGAATGGAAATGACTAGCAAAGTTTTGATAGAAATGTGTTACTTGCAGAGCTTTGCTAATGCAGCGAAAAAAAATTCATTGCTCAGGACTATAAAAAACAAAAAATAGTATTTGTATCGGTATCAGTAGTCAGTACTGGATTTMATAATAAATGATGAATTAATAAAAAAATAAACAGTCTTAGTTTGTTATACTCATTGCATTAGCACTTTTAAATGACATTGAACTGTGAAATATATACTGTCTGAATGCATACATTCTGTGGGATTGCAGGAAGCTTAATGTTACTGCAAAATATTATGGGCTGATAGCAATAAAAGAAATCAGTGGGTTTATTGTTTTGCTTAGATTCTGAAAATCAGAGATGAAGAACGAGGTAACTGATATGCGCTCGTATATTTTATTGGGTAAATTCCTTGTCTGCATAATATGTGACTCGGTTAGTGACAGCCAAATGGTTTGATGCTGAAATGAGGGCCTTCACAAAGGGCGTGCTATCAAAAGGTTTATTTTTTCTTTCACAGATGATGATATAAATCATATTAACCTACCAGTAATAATAGTTTATAGCTTAAAATGYCACCAGTGCTAGGGAAAATGTTTTAAACTCGTTGACCTGAGTAGAGCTTGGAGCCCTCCGCCCTGCGTGCCGGTGGCTGGGCTGTGGTGACRCCCTGGAGCTGGACACGAGGTACAATTTCTAACATGCGGGCTGTCTGCGGGGCAGGGAATCCTCTTTCCCTGAAGGAGCGCTGTATTTTCAGAGTATTTAAAGACCTGACTGGGGGAAGGTGCTGAGCTTCGTGCTTCCACTGTCCAAAGCAAGTCCTAGGTCTTCCTACWGTTGCTGAGTGTCCCTTTAGGCAGAACTATGATGGGTGTTATGCTGACTTCTCTGTTAAATTAATACTTGGTATATGCCCTTGCCTTTTGATAGACTGTAACTGAAACTTGAAGTGTTTGCGTTTTTTCCCGCTTTCGATAGTGGTACATTTTGGCTTACTGGTCTGCCGAGTTGCCATTGATTAAAATCTCRTCTATATGATTTCCACTGAAACCCAGCAAAACTGGAATTTGTGTGTTATAGAAAGCCTTTGCTATAAGCTCAGGTGATCCGAGAAATCCGTGTCACTTCAATGAGCTCCTTTCCGTAAGCCCTGTGCGGGTGAGGGCATTAGCTGTGCTCCCTCCTGGCCCACGGCAGCTCCGGCTGCTTCGCCCGCACTCCGGGCCGCGTCCGTCCTCACCGTGGTGCTGAGCCCCGTGCGAGGGTCTGCTCGGGGCTGCGGTGCCACATTTAAAGCCTCCATTCCTTCCATCGGAGCCTGGATATTTTARCTGTATCCAACTCTATTGCTGTGTTTGGAAACTTTGTTTTAAAGCAGCGATAATTTTTTGGATGCCTGATTCTCACCATAGGGGCTGGAAATGAAACGATAGGAAAAACAGGGTTTATGGGCCATCTCTAGCAACTGAGCTATATTTTATAGACATAAACCTGTAATTGCAGTGTATAAAGTATGAAAATATTAGCTTCAGTGTTTAGCATTAGGTTTGATGGCCAAATAAACATAGAAATGTTGCAACCCTGAAGAACCTTCATGTACAGTCAAAACTTAAATGCAAGTTACGGGAAGGTTGGTAGTGCTTTGAGCTGAAATACTGAACTTCAGAGATACGCTCTGTAAAAATAGCAAGTGCCCTCTGTAAGAATGTTTTCGTAAGTGCGTAACTTGGAATTTACACGATAAGGCATAATTTTGAGATTAGGTATGCGCACGATGACTAGGATTAATTTTATAGAAATGACGACATTTTCAAATTAAGTCAGATCCTTGGAATATCTCCATTTTGAGAGGCAAACAAAACCAGAAGCGTTCATGCCCTCAGATGCCTCTGGGAGCCTCATGGCAATTGGGAGGGGGGTTTTGGTAGCAGCAAGAGACGGCAGCTGGGCTCGAAGGTGAGAGYGCGCGTGGGCAGGTCTCTGAGCGTGGGACTTGATGTGAAGACTCCACTCAGCTGCACAGCACGGGCCTGGTCTGGGAGTCCTTCATGGCCACGTGGCCCTCCTCCCTTATTTGTTGTTCTCCAATGTTGAAACATTTTGTGAGCAAATGTTAGCCCATGGACATGAACTGTTTGCTTGAATTATTTGCARTTTGTTGTTCTGCATGTGCGTTTGGTCACCTAGGTCACAGAGTGTTGTTTCTGCTTTTAGATTCAGCGTCTGTAGAGTAATGCGTTATGAAGAGCTTGCAGCATGGCAGGCACATTTTTATTCACTGTGGCTGGGGKTTTTTACTAAGGGGTGAATGCCACCTCCGTCTCAACAAGTACCTTATTGCCGAGAGTGGGAGCACGTAATTTAGAAAGTGTCAGAGTGTATTTTTTGTGTCTACCTTCTCTCCGCTGATCGCCACTGGAGATGGTGCCCGGGGCAGTGAGCGTGGCTCTTGGATCTCTTGAGTTTGTGTGAAGTCCCCAACCCTCGTGCGTGTAGCGTTTCTGGGGTGGTCGGGCTCCCCGCAGCACTAAATTACCTGGCACTGGTAAACTGGGGAGCAAATGGAGGGGACCTGCATCTGAGCAGGAACGTCAGGCATGGGGTCCTTTCAGAGGCGGCCCGTATAGTAGATCAGGTAGCTCTGCTGAACTGCAGCAACGATTGATTTTGTCCACTTTGCAGTTGTAAGCTGAGTGGTTCTTATTGAACCTCCACTGCTCTGAGAGAGAAAGCCATGTGAAAGGTGAGTGAATAGCAAGTCTGGACATAAAGAATAATAAGAATATATATGTATATATTCTTTTTCCTTTCTTTGTGTGGTTTGGAGCAGTTTAATGGGGTGAATGAAACATAGTACTGACACACCATAGATTTGCTTCAATCTTTGGCATTTATTTTGTTAAAAGTGTTTCTTCTTCTCATTAAAGATCTCCTCACACAATTCTGCTCCTGAAGCCTATTATAAATACAATATATGTCCTTAACAGAAATGGTAAATGTTTTTGCAAGGCAATACATTTTTGTTGTTGTTTAAAAGTAAGACAGGAAGAGAGGGGAAATCAGGGAAAGAAAATAAGAATGCAGTGTCATTTTAATGGTACTTTAGAATCGTGTGCCTATTTATATGTTTTTTAAATAATTGGCTATTGCATAAAGTAATTTAAATATTTTTATATGCTACCATTTAGATTTTATCGAAAAGTTTTGCAGGCAATATCATTAACACAATTCTGGGTACGATTACTGAGTAATGTGAAACTGTATTTTCCTGCTATACCGTGAGTAACAAATTCCTCTCTAAAAATCATTTTTCCCCACCTTGAAATTTTATGCTTGGGAATGAACATACACGTTTTTAGAAGAAGATAAATGCTAAAACAACACTGTGAACATTCTTCTGGTATGAGGAGTCATGGAATGAAGAAATAAATTCCCTCCCAAACCAAGATCAAGAGGGCAGGAACTGGCATGGCAGCATCAGTCCCTGTTTTCAGTGATTGCATTGTCTGCCTGTGGGTTCCCACTTGATAATTCTTGAACTCTTGGCTGGTCTCAGCTAAATTTGCCCAATTTAGCTGAATTTAGTGAGGTCACTAGCATAAAGATTAAAAAAAAAATCCATTTTGCATGGAGGGAAGGGGTCTGGGTTAAATCTTCCGTGGCCAGGAGAGCCGCTAGCCTGGTGAGGGCTACAGCTGGCGTGGGCGGAAGTGGCTGCGGGCAGAGAGCCCAACCTATGGGAAGCCTGGCTTGGGTAGGGGTTCTGCTCGTTCAGGATATGTTCCTCTAAACAGGGCCAAAGTGTCCTGTCCCTCTGAATGTGAAATACCTTTGCTCTCATTAGGTTTTCAGTGTCACCTAGAGTAATAATTGTCTCCTGTGGGCTCATTCCTATCATCTTCTGTAATGTGCTGTATATATGGTGTAAGAGAAAGGAAACCAGAAAATAATTAATGTGAGAAACATTAGCATAATTCCCAATATACTAATTGATGTTAATGTAGGATTAATGGAGGAGGCTCAAGGGCATTCAGAAACCTCCTCGCAAGCTGCATTTATTTCCCAAGGTATTCAGCCCTGCTTTTGTTGCAGTGAATTGGTTCATGTCCAGGAAAGCAGGAATCCTTGTACCTTAACTTGTAGCAATGCCAATACGTTCTCAATGCACCAGTTAGCCCTGTAATAATCACAAAGAGGTCAAACAGCTGATGGAAGCATGCGCTCACGCCGGAGCGGAGGCGGCTCCCTGCCCTGGGCACCTGGCGCCGTCCCGTGTTGCTGCGCACGAAGGCCGGGGGGAGCAGCGGCGACAGGGAACCCCAGCGAACGCGTGTGGTACCACACTAGGGGTTTACGTTGTTGTTGTYGTTGTATAACTGTAATGGCTGCAGCACTTCTAGTAGCTGATGTTACAYTGCGCATTTCTGCTGGCACTGTTAGAGTGCCTCTGGGCCAGCCCCTCTGAAGGATAGAAAAATGATGGGGATGTGCCCGGTTCACCTCCATAGGGCCCCGGTTCAGGAGATGCCCTGGGTGAGTCCCAGTTGCCATTGGCTCATGCAAGTGGCRGGAGCAGAAGCGCATGCCCCGGGCTGGCCTGGCCTGGCCTGGCCTCGCGGGGAGTGCGGTGAGATGTTCTGCAGCCTCCGTGGTGATGGAACAAAGGGTCACTCACAGCGGGGGAGACACTCAGCGGGACACACACCTCCAAGGTGGGTCTGGCTCRGGAAGGACGCACCGAGGCTCTGGACACAGAGAACTGCAGGCGGAGGAAGGTGGGCTCGGAGCGTGCTCGGGCGGCACCGGCAGCGGGGAAGTGGCCTTTCACGGCAGCTGCGGGGGCGGCAGCAGAAGCGAGTGCCGCTAGCTGGAGGCAGGCRCGGGTTCCCTGTGGGCAAGGGCAGGACGGGCGCCGCTGCTGGCCTGTGCGCCAGCTGCCTTTGCAGCCACTCTGCCTACAGCTGTTGTTTTGAGATAGCGTTGCTGTGTAACGTGCCATTTTGCTTTAATCCAGTGAGTGCTGAAGCGATAGCTGGTTTATTTGAAATCCATCAATGTAAAATGCATTGCAAACAAAGGCTGGGGATGCTGTCGTGTGCTGCCTCTCTCATTGCAGGCTCCCTCGCATAAAAATGTACGCCCTCCTTCCCCCCGTGCAGCTGAGGGGCTGGGCAGCAGCGACTTGTGGAGCGCCCCCAGCTCTTGTTCTGAATCATAAGCAGAAATTAGCTTAATTGTGTAGAAAAATGTGATCTTTTGCTCATTTTGAATAATTGACTCAGGTCTTCAGGGAAAACGTGTGGTGGTATCAGGCGGTACGTGCTGGCGAGAGAGCAGCAGAGTGCCATGCTGCTCTGCGAGCCCCRGGCGGGCGCCGGGGCTCCCTGCCTCGAGCAGAGAGCAAGGCTTTAGGACAGACAATACAGCACTTTCAAAGTTGAATTGCATATTATAACTTCACCCTGTAACCCCTTTGGATCAGTTAACAACACCTGGGTAAGAGCCAGGTACTGTGCACCCAGCCGCAATCCRAGCAGTTTCTGTGGCAGATACTATAGGATGTATCGTAGAAGATTTAGTAGAACAACAAATAATCTCTATCTACCTTGCTGAAACAATTTAGACCAGCCGAAGAGCATGAGCATTACGTTAGTTTATTGAATTAGATTGTAGCAAATTGCTCCCAATTTTTGCAAGTATAACAGTGAATGCACATTGGCTCCTGAAAGATAGAAATATCATTAAAATCCACACATCTAACTGATCTCTGTGTCCTATTAAAATTTCTAGTTTAGACTTGGCCTAGTGCATAGCGCAGGCATTTCTTTGGCTAGGAAAATGCTGTTTTTTCTCTACTAATGACAAGCAGTAAGGGAGGTTTCAAGTAAATGGATTTACATTATGGAATAAAATCGGAATTAGCTCTGTGAGCAGAATTTAAGAGGTATATGAAGCATCTACCTCCAGGCTGTTTACTCATCTTTGGCTTTTGATCACATAAGCATTTCTCACTGCTTTCATTAAGCTAATATTTGCTTTCAGTTGCCATATTTTTTTCTTGGCTAGTGTTACAGTTTACCTGTGGTTTAATGATATTAAATTATCCTTATGTTTTATAATAGACAGTGTCTGTCAGTGAATAAGCAAGCACAAGTATAGCTTTCATCAGCAACTGCGATAATTTTTTTGTGCAGAAATCGGTCGTGTAAACCAACCTAGCAAAAAATGCTGAAAATTATCACTGACAAGGCTTCCTATTTCTTTTTAAAAAGACTTCTAAATAGTAGCTACAAAAGTAATGTTAATTTACCTGTAGGAAATATCAAAAAACATCAAAAGCAGAGAATTCATATTTTAAATAGTCCCTCTCAAAAGGGACTTTCTACTAAGCAATTGTTAAGACTATTAAAGCACGGACATTTTATCATAGCATTTCTGGTTGGAATACAGAGCTTTTTTTATATATTTTGAGATGAATATATTTTGAAAGTGGATGTTTGAGCTTCAAAATGGTTCAAATTTTTTTGAAAAGTGGAATGGTCAGGGACAATTGGGCTTGCATTTTAACAGGTGCTAGTGTTCCTGTTGCCTTCCGTGGATGCAGCACTCTGTCTTCTTCTGTTTCTGTCAAATCTTGGAAATCGTTTTCGTATGTTCTGTACATTTTCACTCACTCAGATTTGCTGGCATCCAAACAGTTTCAGGTGTTCTAATTTTGTGGCTAGGTAGATTGCCGGAACTTGGACCCAGGAGCCATTCCTGTTACGTTTCTTTACAAAAAGCGAGTGCGGAGAATACTGAGGTGTTTTATTTGAAATTAAAATCTTATAATGGCTTCATCAGAGCCATGTAAAAATAAAGGAACCTAATTTTAACCTATTTTTTTGACATTGAGAGTGGAACTCGTATTGTTTAATTTTCCTCATCTCCTGTGTAGTCATCCACATGATCCACCTCGCTGTCTAGGTTCCCTTTATAGCTCTGGGAGGGTCCAGTCGCTGGAGTCTGGAGTGACTCATATGAAACTTGGCATTTGCATTCAGCTAGATGAATGAAATTCTATTGCCCCTGTTAACTGCATTGCCACTGGCATGCTAAGAGTGAAAGAAACTCTCAGCTGTAGATACCTGTACTGTACATACTGAAAGTTAGATGGTCTGAGTTGCACACGCGCCAGCTGTTGGGATTTCTCTGGATCCAGATGTGTGGTTCCTCACTGATCCTTGCCAAGGGCTGATGAATCAATAGAGCCATATATTAAAAGCAAATGAATGTATTTAGAGTAGCAAATGTATGATACACCAGGGTTTTTCAGATATTGACTAACAGTCACTTGAAAATAGATCAGTACTTTTAATTTAACCTGTTAATTTATACTGTTAAAGATCAATGAACTTCATCAAAATACAAGATGTTGGAATAGAAACCAGGAGATGCATAATCTTTAAGGTAAAAAGCATGAATTCTTGTACAGATCTATATTTTCTACTACTGCCATTTGTCAAATACCATATTGCAAATATAATACAAACAGTAAATTCAGAGATCTCATAAATTAGCTTGAAAGTGGGTTTGAGTTGTTTGAGACCATTCTAAATAAGATAGGCTGTCTTAGAAAGATGTATTTGCAATTGAATGTGATAGTAGGTGTTCAGACACCATTTATTCTATCTGTATTTTATATTCTATGTAGCTTTTAAGCCAGTCAAAGGGAAATGATGTTTCTGAGATCTATGACTATACCAGTCAGCTAGGTCCATTTGGATATAAATTCCCAAATACTCTACAAATCATTTTAAAAAAGTAAAATGAAAGCAAATAAATTTAAGTCAAGTGGTCAAATGCAAAATTATAAAGACTTGTTTCTTTTTTTTTTTTTTTTAATTTCCTTTTTCTTAATTGAACTGACTATAAAATCAATCAAAATACACAGGGCAGGAAAATGAATACCGGGTTAGAAAAGCAATAGATATAAGAAATAACTAGCACCATGGAGCACTGTAAGATTTGTGGCCTGAAGGCTGAGAAAAATAAAAAGAATTTGGCTCTAATAAAAGCACTGTATCTTAATGAAGTGTAGTGCAATTATAATGTTGCTTCCATTTTGTAAGAATAATAAAGAAGACCTTAAAAAGGACTAAAAAAAAAAATCTTCCCCATGTGACTTTGCAAAGAAATGATGCAAATAGAAATATTCTTAATAATAACAACTTATTTTAAGCTAAATGTATATCACAGGTGCGCAGTGAATTCCCATTAGGCACACATCACTAGCGCACTGGGCTCTGTGTCTCCTGGCAGTGGGAACAGATGGCAGGTGCTACATTTRTACGGTACTTGCAGAGCCATTGCTTCTGAAGTCGCGGCTTCTGGATGTCTGAAGGTCTTGTTTTCCATGCCGAAGCCAGTCAAATCTTGTCCAGAGGTATTTCCTTATAATTACCTGATATTTGTGTTCCTGTGACAGTGATAAATGGTAGCTCGTGTGTATGTCTCCTAAAGCGACAGCGGAAGCAATGTAGGAGTTGCATGAAGACGTGCCTTTCTTTCTACTCAAGCCACCGTGCAGTGGGCTGCCCTGCTGAGTTATTAGTGGAGCCTGGGCTGCTCATAAATGTCTCACAGCTGTGAGGTGTGCTGCAGACCGGAGGATATTAACAGCCTCTTAGTCCGGAATAGCACACAGCGCTTAGTCCAGAAGTGTGCACAAAGTGGTGGTGCTCCATGCAGCCTCCGTGTCCATACCGCCGCGAGGGTCTCCCTGCCAGGCTGTACAGACTGGAGCCGCGCGGCGGGAAAGCATCCGGCTCTTGGGCCCACACGGCCATTTCAGGAACGTCTCTAAGCTGCTGTGGTCTGGACAGGGCACTAGTTTCAGTGTGTGATTTCTCTGCTGGAAATTAGGGCAAGAAAGTCTTCCAGCTCYGTTTCTGCATCCATGGGGCTCCTTGATGCTTATGAAATTTAATAAGCCGGAGGAGGTTGGAGCTGGGCACGTGCCCTCCGTGCCGCATGGGCAGAGGTAGGAAGCAGCAAGAAGCCTGGCCAGCCCTGTGCACCCAAACGCCTCAGGCGGCCTCGTGCCGCTCGCAGGGACGTGGTGCGGCCTCGTGCTCCTCACAGAGACACAGTGCGGCCTCGCGCCGCTCACAGGGATGCGGTGCGGCCTCGCGCTGCTCACAGGGGCAGCTTGGCCTCATGCCGCTCACAGGGACACAGCGCAGCCTTGTGCTGCTCACAGGGACACGGTGTAGCCTCGTGCCGCTCACAGGGGTGGCTCGGCGTGCAGAGGAGGTCGCCATGGCGGTGCTGGGCCCCGAGGCATGAAAAGGGACAGGCAAAGGCGTCAGGAGGCCCATCCTCGAGAAACGTGAGGAAGAGTCAAGCTGAAAAACACGCAGCTTTTGGGGCCTGATGAAAAAAGGGTGTTTGAGCTGTGGTCTCTGCAGGGCAGGAACTACTTTTATTTACTGCTGTCTGTATCACTTATCCAAGGCCCAAAGGTAAGGACTCAGTGTAGATGTGTAAAATGAATTAAACTTGTTCTGAGAGGAATTTCCTGACAGGCAAGGACCAAAGCTGAGTGGCACCTCACTGTCCTGTGACCTGCCATGCAACTGCAGCTCTGTACCTGGAACAGTCTGACATGCTGTTTTAGGGGACTTAATACTATTTATTCACCCCATTACTCGCAGGGCAAAGCGCAGTAGTACTAACAGATTTTCATTCTTGATCTTTGAATGATGACCAAGAGAGAATGGAGTGGCATTTCTTGTGAGATTATGTGGTAAGTGCTGTGCCAAAGACACTGAAACAGCTTGCAGGGACTCATCCATCTTGGGAGTGATAAAATTAAGCTCTCTCCACCATTGTTAATTTGTGTCTTCGGTTTGCAGTGTGCAGTGATTATCCAGCCAGCTCAATTTCTGGCCATAACCCCAAAACTGTAATATCTGCAGGACATACTTCTGTAGCTTATAAGGGCCCATACAGGAAAATATATCTGATTTTTTTTTTTTTTTTTGGGTCCTTGTTAGGAAGAGTAATGAAGGAATTATCTCTAGTGCCACACAGTGTGAAATCCCCATTAAACAGAATTAAAACATTTTAATTTTTCTAGCCTGCGTGAACCACATATTTTTTCCTGCCTGAGTGATTTCATCCCTACCATGGTTATCCTGCTCTCATTTTTCTGTTTCCTTGTCTCCATCAACTGTGAAAACGGGTTTTGTCTTTGAACCCTTATCCTGCTCCCAGGAAGGAGGAGAGGTTTTTGCTAATCAATCAACTAGCCACATTTTGGCCTGGCAAAACAGCCTGGGAGCTGCTGCTCGTTTTGCTTGGTTTGGGCTCATTTGGGGGCAGTGGAGTCTCCTGCATTCCTGAGCAAACCAGCCTGGCAAAGTGAGAAGGTGGAGCCTTCTGCTTTCATGAAGGGGAAAATGGCTTTAAGAGTAAGATAGGGCTGTGAGCTGTGTCTCAGAGGCAGGGTGGCTCAGTTCGGTCATTCTYATGCTCAGGAAGAGCGAAGGATTCAGCTTTTGGTAAATTGAAGCTGTCTGCTCAGATTCCCGCATTTGCCTCTTCTGTTTGGTAAGCTTGTTAGCTGCAAAATGGCAGACAGTGTTTGATATCGAGGATCTGCTTGCATTTCATGTTCTTCAGAGCAATATGTTAGAGCAACAGCTGGTGTCAGTGGTTAGCGAGTGTTGTGTGGTGGAATCCTGACCTACACTGGGAGCCTAGTAGTAATTAAAGATTGCCTTCCTCTCCACACTGCTGTTTATCCCCTATATATTGAATCGAGCTTTCACATGTGAGCCTTGGGCCTAAGGTTCACAGTTTCTAGAGTTTTGTTTTCTATTCTTGGCTTTGCTACTGGCCTTGAGGTGGCCATGGGCAGGTAGCAACCCCCTTCTGTGCCTCAACTTTCTCAGTGCGATACAGGAGAAGACTACTTGCTTTCTTTAAAAGAAAAAAAAAAAAAAGGAAAAGCACAATATACAAGCTAAACAATAATACTGTATTTTAGAATTCTTGTCTCCTGCACTAGTACTCAGTATGATATAAATGATATGTTACATTAAAATGATTGTATTGACATAACAAAAAAGGAGAATTGCTGAGAAGTGAACATGCATCTCCCACGCCACAGAAGACCTCTCTTTTTGTGGTAGATTTGACTCTTTTGCAGGGAGGGTAAACATAAGGTATGACAGTAACTGAGCAGAAAGTGTCCCCGGAGGAGTGTCTCTTTGTGTGCAGTAACAGGTAGGGTGGTAGCTTTCTATCCCTTTCCACAGACAARTCCAGGGCACCCAGTCCTTAACTCTGTCACATCATGATGACTTAAAACTGTGTTTTTTGCATGCTAGAAATTGGCAGGACACCCTTGGACAAAAGCTACAGTGAGTTGCATGCTGCTGAGCATCCAGTTGCTAGATTATGGTCAAGTTGGTTGCTTGCTTTGGATGCCGTAAGAGAAGTGGGAGCCATGTTGATAACACAATCTTGATCTTTTCTGGCCGTRCATAGGCTCTAACAAGAGTAATTTTTAACAGCAACATTAAAAATGCATGTGTGTCTCCTTCCAGCATCACTGGATGTTTTGATGTACGCCAGAGCTTGCTCTCTTGATTTTAAGCTTTGTAGCTGAAGTGATTTGCCTTTATCTTAGACCAGGCTGCATTTGTTAGGCCTATTATAGCTTTGTATTGGTGGTRTTAATACTTTCTGTTATTTCTGGACAAGCTTGTATTACATGGATTTGTGTCTCAAACAGCACTTTGTGTTTGAGTAATAACATGCCACTTAGAACCCTAAACTGTTTTCACAATTTYTTTTGTAAAGAACAGCTAGTTCATTAGGCAGTTCACTGAGTTTCCTATGAATTTTGAAGTGCCCAGCATTTTTGCCCTTTGCCTTTTAGAATGTCTTGATTTTTAAACTAATTATACAAAATAATGTACCGCAACAGTACTCTTGAAAAAGTTGTGGCATATTTAAAATTGGATGAGCAATTGCTTCAGGAACTTCAAGGAATTCCCACAGAACTTGAGTTACGAATTCACTGCCTGTGGGTTTTACATGATTTGGGGTATTTCCCCCAGCATGCCAATGATTTTTCTTTAATATTATTAAGAAAATTGTCCTTTTTTGCAGGGGCAGGGGAGAAGATAGCAACATATATATATATTTACTCATCTTCATGGGTGTATTTAAAAAAAAAAAAAAAAAAAAAAAAAAGCTGAACTTCACTGCAAGTAAAAAGGATCGGAGTGAAGACTCCTAAGAGTGTTCACTGTGATTCTGCAAGGCATTATTCATGTGTGCCTGCCATGAACAATCTCACCTCTTTTCATCAGGCTGCTTTAGTTCTGTTCACTATCTATTCACCGAAGCCCATGGAAATGGATCCTCTTGACTTTGTTTCAGACTTTTACAGCAAGTGGTGGTTCTAAAGGCCAATTTTTATAGTGCTTCAGTGAAAAAGATGGGATTATTCAGCTGTTAAAACCACTCTACTGAATAAAGTTCATAATTAGAGTTATGGTAAAAAAAAAAAAAAAAATTGAGTCTGGCCAAGTTCTTGTTTCATGTTATCTGGGCAGACAGTCATTCTGGATAGATAGTCAGAAGGCAACTTTTTACAAATTCCTTGAGTGTTTAAGCTTGTCATTGTATATTGAGGTCTTAAAAGCTAAGATAAAAAACACTATGATATGACCTTCTCGTTTTGCATAGTTATTTACCAAATTTAATTCTTATTAAAAAATTAAAGCTAGAGCAGGGTATAAAAATAATAAAGCCATGGGTGAAGTAGTAACATGATGGTAATAATAACTCTTAAATAGATTCACATGAGAGAATCCTCTAGAAATAGGCAGAACAACAGACTTCTTAGGTGAAATTAAGCTATTGCAGCAAATATGTGAGTTATACATTAGTTCTGCCCTTATGTCATCATGCTGCCTATATTAAAAAAAACGTATTTTGTCTGGCACCTTCACATGTTATTAGGGTGGCTTTTTGCATGCTACCTGAAGGTAATGGCTGAATGGCCAGATGTGCCTTAGGGTTTTGGTTTGCTTTGTTTTTCGTTTAATTTTGACTACTTTATTTTCTGACAGAGATGTGAGGGACCAGTGAAGGATCAATGTTYGTAGGCACTTGGCTGTTTTACTGAAATCGGCTTAGTTGCATAACTAAGCATAAAGATTTTGAAATGCCAGCTCCTAGCTCTACAGAATATATGATCTAGTGCATTAATTGAGAGGTGGATATTATTAGAAACAGAATCTGAACATGTGCTTCTATTTCACCAGTGACCAGTAGTGGGCAACAGCTGAATCCTCTGTGTTTGTGTTGTGTATAAATCTGCTTTTAAACTGAATGTGTAATGATGAGAAATCAGTATCAGCCCATGGTAGAAAACTTTCAAGCTGCACGGGGAAGGGTTGGTCTTACTGAAATAATTGAAAAAAAAATGCCCCTGATTTCCTTGGGCAAGATTGCCATCTGTTATCTCTTGTAATGGAGACGTCATGTTTAAGCATCCAGAGCTTGATGCTGAAGCAATGGATGTTCAGTAGGTGAATTTATTGGAACATGACTCCTTCTTCATTTATATCACCCACTATCAAATTAAGCTTGTTATGGCCACTTCAGCTGTTTAGGAAATCTGATTAATATTGTGAAATAGGTAGCACAAGCCTGGGGCAAGAAAAAATGAGGATAGCTACAACTTGTGTGCTTCTAGCTATAGTTTCAAAACACTGAGCTTAGTATTGCATTTTGTTTTAAAGAAAAAAAGAACACTTAGAAACTAATGGCTACATTTTGCCTTTCTTAGTGATTCCAACCATTGTTCTCAACATTTGTCCTGAAAAAAGTAACTAGCTATTAGTTACTGCTGCTCTGTTTTTTGTTGGAGGAGAAACTGAATGCTGCCAGTGGGGTTGCAAACCAAATAATGATTATGAAGCACTTGCACTAAAGTTCTCAGCTTACAGCAGGTGTTGTAATGGGTAGTGAAGGAGGTGTAGTAATTTTCTTACSTGTGAAAATAAAGATGTGGTTTAATTAGGTTTGTGCTTTATTAACTTAGGCGTGTGAAGAGTATCTGGTGATAACTAATACATTGCGTGTGACGATTTCTTCTTTATTTTTTTCTAGTTCTTGTATCTCCTGCAGTAGATAACTGTGTCATCTTACTAACATGCCATCTTTGATGGGCTTGTCCATAGAAAATCAGGCTAGAGCCAAGGGCACTGTGACCACCTCCTCCTGGAGCAGGCTCACAGCTTTAGTGTGGGTGCAGCAAAGGAGGTATCGAGCTGCAGGGGCTGGGTGGGAGGTGCTTTACCTACAGTGTGTCACAGAATGTCTTGTCTCAGCCCATGGTCCTCTTGGTCTTCTCTGGTAACATCTTCCCCTCTCTCTGCACAGTTTGTCATTGTCATGTTGCAAAGGGAAAGTGGCTTTTACTTTATTTTTATTGTGTTTTTTTTTTTTTCTCAGCAACTTTTGAAATGCTAAGGCGTAGTATTTTCTGAGATGGTTTTTGACTATAGAGAAACATTTTACATCAGTGTAACTTGGTTCTTGGAAAACTGACTTAAATTGACAGTGACCAGGAGGCTTCCATCTAACAGGGTGTAGTGATCTTTTCACCTGCAGAATGGAACGCTCCCAGTGTGCTAGCTGGTACACAGGCCATGTCCATCGCAGAGGCTGCCGCCAGCGAAGGCAGCGAGTGACAGTTCCAGCAGAGYAGCTGAATGGCCGCGAACACGAGCAGAGACTGAGCTGCTCCCGAGGCCCACACACAGCACGTCTGCAGAAGGGATTCTGGAGAGCAGAACAGGCAGAGACACGGAGACAGGAGCYGTTTCACTCATTTGCTGTGCCATTGTGAGCTGTGAGGCACTGGAGCAAGCCGCAGTGCACATCTCTCATGAGCAGCAAGCGGTGGGAGTCCGGGGCAGCRAGGTGGCCTCGGGAGCGTCCAGCCTGACACGTGCTGCGGGAAAGGCCACGGCCCGCGCAGTGACTGCGTTCAGCTYACGCACCCCATAGATGTGTCGCGGCCTTGCGTGCCGTGCAGGAGCTATTGCTGCTGCTGGGTGAGCTCTTTTCCACTTRCCTCATGCTCTCTGGCCTGTTGGCTTTTGGCAGCCTGGCTGCAGAGCTCTGTTATTACTCAGCTATGTTTGCAAAGATGGAAAAGAGCCTGCTCAATAAAGCTTGGCTATGTACACGTTCTCTCCCAGCAGTTAACAGAGGACAGATGCCATGTATCGCGTGCAGCCATTTTCGCGCACTCTTTTGAAGAAGTGCCACAAGTGTGATTTGGAAGGGTAAATAGTCCAAAGTAAACCTAGTGCTTAGCTTAGGGTGCAGTCTCATTCACAATACGAGTTACTGTAGCATATTTTTTGTATCAAATGCTTTTGAAAGCTGTTGTAAATTGTAGATCTACTGTTTTCCCAACATAGCTCATTTGTTGCTGAAGTGGCCCTTGCCAGGCCGGGATCTCTGCAGACACGGACCACATGATTTCAAGATTTCCTCTTGAGTTACACTTGAACTGTGTGGGGGCTTTGTTGTTGTTTTTTCTTTGTTTGTTTGTTTTGTTTTTTCTTTGAAGTGGTGGCTAACATCTAACCTTGCTTTTGTTTCCTGGCAYAAGCATTTCCCTGCACTAGAATGAGTATTCCTTGATTTTACCTGGTTTTCTTCTAAAGCGGATTTATGAGGGTCTAGCTCCTCCTCTGTATTGGCCTTTTTATGGGAAAATTATGGCAGTTATTGCTTACTAGTTAACAGGTATCACAGATCATACTTGAAATTTATTTTCTATTTTCTGGCAAGTGCTGGAGGGGAAAACATGTCTCCCTGTTTTATAACAGGCCAAGGCATTTAATTTATCTCTATTCCCCTTCAGAAGGAAGAATGTGCTTTGCCTAGCAGAAGGTATATGTGAAATATAGCTATTTAACAGGGAACAG
The DNA here is from genome assembly GCF_003342845.1 of Nothoprocta perdicaria. NCBI lineage: Eukaryota > Metazoa > Chordata > Aves > Tinamiformes > Tinamidae > Nothoprocta > Nothoprocta perdicaria. The sequence continues at coordinate 670,313 of NW_020455545.1, forward strand.
CATTTTCATATTTTTTTTCAGCGGTTTCTCTCCACCTCTGCCCTGGCCAAGCGGAATGGAGACTGTGGCCGACGGGGGATAGTGCTTAGCGTGGGAGGACAAGGCACATTCCCTCAGTCTACATAATGACTTCTTTCCATCCAGGTTATCCTCCTTTTGTCGTCTTATAGTTTATATATATTTGGGGGAATTGTCCTGAAGCAAATGTACTTTAGAAAATAAAGTGATATGCATGTAGAAGATTGGTGTAGGTTATGGCAAGTTGCACTGCTCCATACAATGTAGTAATGGGAAGTAATGGGGTTGTTTGTCTCCATTTTGTTTTGATTTCTTCCTCACTCTTATCTCTTGTTGCTGTTGCAGCCTGTGCAGTTTATAGTTCCTACCTCATGAATATTCTTTATGTTAATTTTGTCTTTGCTTTCTTTTTAAAGTTGGCTTCCTAGTGCTGTATCCAATCTTCTAAGTCAATAAAGAGTGTTATGCATATTTTAAAGCGAATGTATAGAATTATCAACATAAAACCCCTCCTCATATAATATGATTTTGTAACTCAAGCATGTAGCCCGCACAGTGCTCGGAAGGCTCCTGGCAGCACCCTTTGCGAGTCGCCTGTGCTGTGGCGCTGAATTATCCATGAGAAGAGGGCTCCTCTGGCTGCTGCCTGGCCAGCCTGACTGAGCACTGCTCTTCCCTGCCAAGGGAAAATCAAAGTGATTCCTGCTTGCTCCGGTCTGCCCTAGTTTTCCCCTGAATCACGTTCATGTTGTGCTAAAGAGCGCTCATCTCAAGGGCTTTTCCTGCTATGTTCCTCTGAGGTGGCCTCTGGATTGTCTTCTTGTGGCCTGGGACAGTGCTAGGCTCGGTATAGGCACGTGGAAGCCCTCTCCCTTCTTCTGTTTGGCTGGTGCCACCCCTGTCACCAAGCTAAGAACTTCTGTTGCGAGGTGCCACCAGGTCTGACCAGAGACCATTTCGGCTGGGGATGAAGTCTCTGAACACAGGTATATTAGTGTTTGAACCTGGACTTCTGACCTGTCTGCAGTCCTGTGACACAAACCTGTCCAGAAAGATGTCTGCAGTAAAAGGACCTGCAGCGATTCTGCCAGATCTGCGTGTGCAGGTTGGCTGGTGCGGCCGCCCAGTGTTTGCTCTGTGCTTGCCTGGCTGTGTGCTTGTTGTGGAAATTGCGAAGCCCGCTTCTGTGATCACTAGGTGTAGCTGTTCTTCGGCATTCTCCTCCTTGGGAAAGTTGTCTTCCTCTGCAGGGATCGCACGGGAACCCACTAGCCGACGTGCGGCAGCAGCGACACACGAGGAGCGTCGCTGCCCTGCGAGGGCCACGTCATGAGATGTGTGTTAGGGAGACGTCGCAATCACCTCATGGCAAGGTGCAGTTTTCAAAGGCTTCAGAGCTGCTGAAATTTTATGTAAGGTACAAAAGAGTAATAAGGACAGAATAGAAACATGCTCTTGTAATAGAATTGGAAAATGTTTACAGGTTTTTACATTATTAAGCTACAAGTGAGGCTGTGGTCTTTTTTTTTTTTTTTTTTTTCCCCCAGACAGGAAATGTGTTACAGTCTCTGTGCTCTTGATTTGCTGTTGAATCATCTTGTCATCGTGGAGCTTTAGGTGAATGAGTTTCTGCAGCTGGCAAAATTGAATAGGAAAGGCTTTTATTTTGTTCTGGCGCGCGGCCAGGAGCTGAGGAGGGTTTTGGAGTGGGGAATCGGAACGGTGGCGAATGATGCAAAAAGCTGGCGGAGGCTGAATTCTGCATGAGGGCACAGCTGGTTCCCGGCGGCTCTGGCATCAACCGCCCCTTTGCATAGACCAGCYTGCCTGCTCGGGGACCCCCTTCGCTTTGCAGGAAGGTTCCCTATGCTAAGGAAAGGAGTGGATTTGAAAGTATTTTTCACTTCCTATTTGTGGAAATTTAAATGCTGAGAACAATACCAATGTTTTCTGTGCTCAGAATAAGTGCACAYTATGCCTACCTAAAATCTGTGGCATTTGGTAGTTGATTAATCTGTGTGCTGARCCAGACTTTGGCTTCATTTAAACATGGATTAAAAATTAGATTAAAATTTTTAATAACAATTTAAGCTTTTTAACAAAGTGTATCATATTACAATAAGTAGCAAGGAGAACAATCCAYGTTTTGTCAAAGGTTTATTTCATCTCTGAAAGGCACAAGAAGCTTAAATAATTATACAATAGCAGAGACACTTTTGGACCAAAGATTTTGTTCCTGCACCTTAGATTCCCTTTCAAAAGGTTCACAAAGGGTTGCTGCCTACTAAGTCAACGGTAAAGCTGTTGAAAATGGAAGTTTTCCTCTCAGACCTGCRTGTATGCTCCTTCCCAACAGGCCCTTCTGGCTTTATCTGGCTTGTTCACACTCAGCTTTCCGTCTTCCGCCTCTAAATTTATTCCCCATGTGGGAAGCTGTTCATTTTCTGCCCAAGTCTCCTGAATAGGTCAATGCCTTCATTTCATAACAGTCTCTTCATACCATGCTTGAAATGGATGAGGTACCAGCTTGCAAGTGAGGAAGCATTTTTTAATTCTGATTGGTGTTTTGTAAATTCAGGGGTGGCCGTGTTTTGTAGAACAAGTGCAGAAATGCAGAGTTAGCCACAAATGTTATTTGCTGCCATTTGCTGCCCTGAATTGGACTTTCCTTAATAGAGATGCCAGATTCCAGTTGCTTGGGTGTTGTTTCTTCATTGATTTCCATCATCCATCTTATATGGCCTCTGAGTATTCTACTCTTCGGTGTTTCTATTATATATGAATAGGAAAGCAAAGCATCTTTTGTGCTGTTAAGCAGTCCAGCTTCTTTCCTTATTTTCCTTTTTAGCTTTATCAACAAATTCACCTACAATGTATTTAAGTTTACCAGCCCTCTCAGCAGATGCATTGCAGCTCTCAGTTTGGCTGCCTTGTTTTTATTTAGGCTTGGTCTCCAGATAGAATTTATGTGTATTTATCTTTCAGAATGGTGCTGAATGCCATTAGGTAGGATCGTATTTAGTGGATGAAATTTGTTAAAAGCATAGCACTTATTTGTATACTGCACATTTCACAACATTGTGATTGCTAACAAAATGTAATGTAAAACCTAAATTAAAAGAGCATTTTCAGTAATGCCAAAATAATACAGAGAGTGGTAAGTGGTTAAGAATATTTTGCTTATCATAYGCCCATTATTTCTTTGCTGTAGAAGAAACAAGCAGACACTATTGAGTGTATATCTTTTAACCTGTTTGATCTATCCTGTGCACATAATTTCTGGTATTGCTTGAGTAATGATGACAGCTTACTGCAAAAACAGCAGCAAAGCCAACATTGCTTTCAGCCTGGGCTTTTGAGCTTTCAGAAAGTAGGTAGGTATGTGTTTTAAACCGAATCCACTCTTCTTAATGCTTTCACAAACATGTAAATGCCTTAAAAGCTCCCTTGCCTCTGAAAACTTTTTGAAATATAGATGAAAATGTGCAAAGACCTCCTTTCTGTACACATTTTCTGCATATATTAGGGTCTTTCGAGAGCACACACGTGCCGGGCTGCTTAAAAGGGACGTGTCAGATATTAACCAGCTCAGTTTTGTCCCCTTATCTCTAACCTGGGTCTAAATGAGGAGCCTGTCCTCAGCTCCTCATTTAAGAAGAGTTGTTTTCCAGATGCTTTGAAGTGCTGCTGGGCTATCAGTGATWAACCAGGATTCCTTAGAGAAATTACCATTGTATTCTCTCAGCTTTTGGATTTGGACGTGGTTGGTATGGGTTATGCGTTGTGGTCCTCTTTGACTCTACAAGTGGTTACGTGAGGTTCCTTGTACCTTGGAAAGAGTCTGAATTGTGTGCTCGGGCCGGTGTGAAACGGGCCTGGCATCCGTGGCACATGGCTCTGGCCTCGGCCTCCTCTCCCCGTTGCATGGGGAACACAGGAGAGAGGCCTGAGAAGCTACTGGGTCTCCCAGAGCAGGGCAGACGTTGGGCTGACATCTGCTAGGATTCCATAGGCTACATGACTGGGAAGGGAGGAAACGCGAGCATTGTGACATGCCGTTGGTTGCATCTTCTGCTTCAGACAGCAGCCATGGACACACGTCACTGTCTACTTGTTTGTTTCTTTAACTCCCAGACGTTAGATGATGTCCCAGGACCTGTTTTTTTGCACCTGAATTATCCAAGAGGTTATTTGGAAACGTCCTGGCTGCTGCGGCTGAGCGTCTGCACTCAACAGAGCTTCAGGAATGTCCAAGATAGCCCTAATTAGGGAAGTCTTTCATAAGGAGAGTGTCAGGTTTGTCCCTCTGAGGTTAAGTGTTTGTTTTCTCACCTCAGCACCCTTGAGGCAGAGCTGTTAACCTGCCAGGGCATGGGTGCAGAGCCCTCAGCTCTTGTGTGCCAGCTCCCACTTGAGATTTCTCGTCTGTAGCAAAAATGTCTTGTAATTTGCTGCTGCAGTTATGGAAGAGCATAAAAATAGCGTAGCAGTAATCCAAAACAACTGTGAGATTTATCCTGCCAGCCTTAAACAAGCCAAAAAACAAAGAGTCAGCTCTGCAAACTTAATTCAGTTCCCAGTGCCCTTCTCACTCATGCCTTGCAAGTAAGAAACAACAAGTCTTTTATAATTTATCATTTGACTTCTCTTTTGTAATTGCAGAACTAACCTTGCCTGGAATATTTACTTTGCCGTTTCTGCTTAACTCTCTTTTCTTATTATGATTTTGACTTGACTGTTATTAACGTTCTCAGACGCTGTGTCACATCACATTTGCTCTTGATGGGTTATGGCTTACTGCRACATCCATTTTCTCTTATGCTGTCAGCACAATCTGACATAAAGCCTTTCCATGTACAGCTACTCTCATATTTTGTTGGTCCCCATTAATGTAGTTTTGTTCAATTACTATTTTAGTTGTTTTTAATATATAATACTGTCATGTGATCACAAAGGTACTTTGACTACTTGGGAACACATCCTGTAGCAAAAATATTATCATCTCTATCCTTTAATATCTCTGAAAAAGAGGTATCTAAGTGTGCATACACGGTATGATAAGTTTATATAGTTTTGATAAAGATTATGTAAGCACAAAAGTTCAATTTTAGGCAGTGCTTGTGGTGGTGGTAGGCTGAAGCACACCGTAACAACTAGCAGCTGATAGAGCAACTGTGCTTTGAAAATACGGATTCACTTACAAGAGCTGATGCCAAACTGTAGTTATCCTTTCAGAAATGAGTTTTCAAATGTGCACTTACACTTCCTTAAGCATTTGATGTCTGAACTGATTTGACTTTTTCACATACGGACATATAATTTTCCTTGTGTTCTTCAATCCTAACTGTTTTTAATATATGTATCTAGGGATGTTTTGGATGCAACAGGAACAGAGTGAAAGGGATTATTTAAAAGAAAAAGAAAAAAGCAGCCCTCCTGTTCATAGTACAGTAACAAGTCCTGTTCTCTATTTCATTGTATTTCACGTTTCTCATGAAAAGCTGAAGCAGCATGGGTGTATCTCATAAGTAGCTACGTTCTCTTCATTCTCAGAATCCAATCACACTTTCACTACACACAAAGCTCTGTTTCATGATACTCATCAACAAAGTTTTGCATGATAAATGTGAGTATGCTTCAAATGAAAGGAAAATGCTTTTTTCTTTTTTTTTTTTTTCTTAATTTGCAGTGGTTGAACGGGTGGCTCTCAAATACGGCAAGCTGTCGGATTAGTCAGTCACTTCTGTGCCCTTGTGTTTTCAAATTTCTATCCAGTTGCCCAGGAATATTGGCAAGTCCTTAAAAGTAGTGCAGAAAAGGCCCAGAGCCTTCCCAGGGCGTTTTCCCTTTGGCCTTCTCCGAGCTGCGGCAGCGCGCAGGGCTTCTTCCATCCGTAGCCAGCAGTCACCACGCTTTGCCCTGGTTTTCCTCCCCTTAGGAGTTCTCCTGGAGCCTTCTGCTAATAYCTAAAACTTTTCATTGCATTTTTTTTGATCTTTGCTGCTTCCTGTCACTTAAAGGTTTATTCTGCACAATTTATGGTACCTCAGACAAGGTTTTAACTTACATGCATTAACTCCTAAACCTTTCTTTTGCTTCTAGCTTTGCCGAGCATAATTTTGAGTTGTTTTTCTACACACCCTGACCTCATTAGCTGGTTTTGTTTTCTCTTTTTTGCTCTACGCTTTCATGGATCTGATTATTGTATACAAGTTATTGCAATGATATGATGATTATTATATGAAAATTATTATATTGATAGTAGATTMATTCTTTGGCTTATTAGGAAAGTAAACGGTTTAGAAGAATGAAACATGAAACTCCTGAAACTTGAAAATCTTAATTTAGAAAAATATGGTTTAAAATGTTTAAAATTAGCCCTGCAGAAAGGGCCCTTCCATGACAATATATGAATCTCAAGAATGTTGCATTCTGACTTTGAATATTTCCGCGGATACTTTTTTCYTTCSCCTGTGTAAAACAATAAATAGTGGGAAAAATGGAGAGAGTTTCTGTGTAGAATTGCAGAGGAAGGTGCCCTGAGCAGCAGACCTACTTCGTCTCGGGCAGGATTCTACAAATCCCTCTCTGTAGGGGGCTGTACTTTCCCGCTGTCTTCACTGCACGCCATCGTGTACAGCCTCCCTTGCTCGGTTTGTTAGCTGCTGTGTTTAACAAATGCTGCCATTTTTTTTCTCTTTTCCTCTTGCAGCAAAGAGGAAAAAGCCAGGATCCTGAAACTTGGACTGAGGCTACAATCCAACATCCACAGTAATGCACAGGTCTCTCGCTGTCCCAATAAATCTGTACTGTCCGCTGGAGAAATGGCCATGCAATGGCCTCCTTCCCAGCAGTTGCAGCTGGAAAGAATCCTTCAAGTGCTCTTTTATCTGCTCTTTTATCAATCTCTTCCATGTCCTTTCTTCTGCAAGTGCTACCAGCAGAAACTCTCTGTAATGGAGTAGGTTGCTTTAGGTTGCAATGGTGATTTTTTTTTAAATAACATTTGTGTATTTAAAGCATTTAGTCATGAGCTTCCGGGAATAACACCTCAAGAGTCATTTCCTTGTGTTGCTAAGAATAATGATACGTTTTATTCAGGAGTGACTGACAATGCTAAATTCACATAGTGAAGTGACTGCATCAACTGTTGTTTGCTCTGACAGTCCTTGAAACATCTTATCTTTCCACCTCCTGCCTTGTAGTCCTCCATATAGACAACGCATGTATATAGGAATGAATATAACCTGGGCTCTTTGTACGTTCAGCATTCTGCTGAACGTTTAGTTTGAATTATTTACACTTTTGAGAGCGACATGTTGAAACATTTGCTTTATTCCTCCCCTAAAAGCTGAACTTCCATGCACTGCACATCATTAAGTATCTCCCAGGCACCTTCATGCACAAATTGTATCACTGTAAGGTGTTAAATTAGATTACTTGCAATGGATGAGAAAAGGATTAACTAATATGTTTAGTACATAATTGCTAAATAAAAGCAAATCCGCAACATATGCACCGTAACTGTAATGCTCAAATACTGTCTGGTCTAGAGATGAATGACAAAAAGAATGGCAAATAGACATTGCATATGCCTGTAAATGTAACTGTTTCACAGCTCCACTCAGGTTTGTCCCAAACAACTTCCTTCAAATCGCTCCTAAGAAATATTGTAGACTGTGAGTTATGGAAGTATGGAAATAGATCGTTTGTTAGAATCACTGCAAGTGGAATTCCTGTGGTGATGAGCGTATGCATAGGCAAAATCTCAGGTTACGGGAATCCAAGGGAAATCAATCTTTATTATCCATCCACAGGATACGAGAGAAAAGCCTGCTGACTTTACATTTACAAATCTTGTGTGTGGCTGCTCTATAAGTGAGAATGAATAAGAAGATAGAGATTATGCCAAAAGAATAAACATGTCAGCACAGAGGTGTAGCAAACTTCAAAATGAGAAAAGGAAATTCTCTGTTCTGCTTTTCTGGCTTCCTTGTCTCCTCTTGTTCCCCTTTGACGTAAAGGGAATGCAAGAGGAAAGTATGTGATGGTATAGAGTGGCCATGAGGGCTTGAAAGTGAGATTGTTTTGTCAGGAATATTTTTCTAGTAACTCAGAATATTTTATTTGATAAAAGGTTGATTTTTTTTTAATGCYATTAGAGTCCTTTTAAGCCTATATGAATCTGTTTAGGTAGCACATGTTCCACCTCAGTGCCCCCTTAGRTAGGGATCTCCGCGGGGAGTTGAACTCTGGACACTCTTTCCTCTTTATGATTCCTGTTGAAGCCTGTAACATTTTGATTTAGAGCACACCTAAAACCTTAAGACAGCGTTGTTGAGAAGCACTGTCTTAGTAACTGTACTATATTTTATTTTGAATTTTCCTCCCCCTCCATTCCCTTCCTCCCCCTCATAACAGCATGTAATCTCCAAACCATTTATATGATAGTTCATCACAGGAAAGTCTTATGCTGCTGCTGTAGGATGAGCTTTYCTTCAACTAATTTCCTATTTTTCTCCTATAAAACTGCCAGAAGACTTTGGTGAATGGCAGATGGATATTCAATTAAAAACTTGCACCGAGGTCTTAGAAATTTGCTTCTTATTAAAAAGCAGATGACTTAAACGTGCTGCTCGTGGTCAGTTTGACTCTAGGATACTGCCCTATTTCTGGAATTCCTTTGGTACATCAGCAGTGACTGAGGCTGATCTGATCAAACAAATGTGATCAAAAATCTGTTCAAAACACAACGGATTTTTATTCCTGCTGCTTCCTCAAATAATTTAAAGTTGAAGTACAAAGAGTAAGGTACTGCTGGCCTGTATGGCTTCTCTATAAAGTGTAAAGACTCTGTCACGTTGCGTATATAAAGCACTTGTGGCTTGTGAATTTGCATTAGAAATAGTAGAAGATCATTCTCTCTGCTTTGGAACAGAGTGTTTTATGAGGCATTTGCTTTGTGCAGCTCCCTTAACCAAAGAAACAGGAGGAGGAGAAAAAACATGATTTTTAGGACTATCTTGGGAACACACTGAGATTTGCTGACATTTCTCTAGCTTTTTTTTGCACTTGAGAAACTGATATGTTGAGGAAAGATATGTTGATCTTACTACCAGAAGGAAAGAATTTAAAGCAACATTGGTTCGTCCTCTTCCCCCTTGACTTGTTTACAGTTCCCTCCAAGAGAATCTGGGATCCTTACTCTCCATCTGGAGTGCAGGGATCCAGCTGTGTCCAGTGAGATACCTYGGGTGCCTTCCCCAGCGGCCCTACGCTGAGACCAGGGCTTCAGAGAGCRGATGAGGATGTGCGCGTGACGCCAATTCTAGCAGCAGAAATAGTGTGAGAACTTGACTTGCTTACAAAATTCCTAAATTAAAGGACTAACAATTCTAAATATTTTTCTCCATTTTCTTGGCTTTTTTATTCATGTTTAAATTTATGTTGCAGTTTTAAGATGTAGATATAACTAAATGCTAAAAGAGAGTTATATTGAGAAGATGATTCTTGCTGCATATTGATTGGGATGGGGTAATTGGCACTGTGAGGGGAGCCTGCAGCCCTCCAGCCAGCATTGACCGGGGTGGAAGTAATTCATTTCTTACAAAATACTTCCCATCTCACAGTCTTAGATCCATAGGGAACTGCGCATGATGGCTTGAAGAGGAAAGAAGTGGCRAGCTCCTATTGAAAGCGCCAAGGAGAAAAAATACTGTAATGAGAAGCAGTTCCACATGAACAGTTCCTTATTTGCTCAGGTGCCTATGATTTTCCATTCCATACCCCTGTCCGTACCCCCATCCCTTTCTTTTTAAGTATACTTGCTTGTTTTTATTTTTTATCGAGTTTTATTTATTTATGTATTTATTTATTGAGTCAGGTGTGATTTTAGAAAGAGCATGCCAGGTTTTATTTCTTAGAACAAATAGAGAATTTGTGTTACAAAATACATATAGTGGTTTTACTTACAAGACTCATGGGTTATCCTTTCTATATTAACAAAGGAAGGTAATAAATATGCTTATAATGAATTTCTTTTTGCAGGCTGGACAGTTTTACTGGTGTACATTGAAAATATGCTTTGAAATGCTGTATGAAAAGGCCTGGAAACTTTTGCCTTTTTCAAAGGAAGTTCTGTTCTTTAAAATGTCAGAAATGTCAGGTTCTGCCTTCACTGACTTGTCAAAGGATTCCCCAAGTAACTTAAAAATATTCATTTAAGAGGCCTCTCAGGCAGCAGTTAATAAGATGGCACTGCTGAATGCTGAAGGATTTTCCAAAAAACAGTCACAGCCTCTGGGTGTGCTGTACGAGGATGGTCCTGATCGCTCCGTGAGGTTACTCGCACTCACAGAGTCTCAAAAAGTTTGTTTAAAGGCATCAGACAGACTTGAAAATTGCAACCAGCACAAATCTRCCTGGCTCCCCTCTGTATCCCACTTAGGGAAAATTTCTCCATTGACATCAGTGGTGAAAGTTTCAGTTTTAGTTTATTTAACTGGGCGTGTATTTAACTAAACCTTCGGAAAGGCTCTGCTTTTTCAGGTGGGATTTGTGCTTTGAGGTGTAGGCTGAAGAGTAAAATGTTCTTTCAGTGAATTCTGTGCACGCAATGCAAACATTCCTTGGCCCTTTTGGTATTTAAATTGGTACATATAGTGAGTGGTTCTTAACAGCATTTAAATTCCTTTGGTTTTGCATATAGATCACAAGAGCTTTCTTCCTGCTCTGTGGGGAGATGGCACTGGGGCTGCAGGACTAACCAGGCTCACCCAGGCCCTCGCCTGGGCGGCAGCTGCAGCGGGCGCAAGGAGGCTGCTCCCCAAYGCTTGGTGCTTCTCTCTCCTTTCAGCTGTTTTAATGCGAATGCAGAGTGCCACAGGCCCTGCCAGGGGCCCTTACCTGCTAGGGACCCTTACCAGGGTTTTCTTCTTTGGGGCGGGGGCACCGTGCCATCTGCAGCATTCCCCACCTCATCCAGCTGCACAGCAGGGGTGGAACCAGGAGCGGGGCTTCCACGGGCTGCTAGGAGAGAAAACCTTGTTGGTGTCTCTGCACAGCAAGCCCACAGATGGGTTCTTCCCAAATGTCAACGTTGTTACAACATAGAAWATTTTGTGAAACAGGTTTTCATACTAGATACAACCTCCCCCCACCACCACCGTTGCATTTGGTCTGGACTTCTAAATGGCTTTTTAATTCAAAAAGGGAAACATCTATGAGCTCCATAACCGAAAAATGTTAACTGCTAAATCTTAAATGCTAATTTATACTGAAGGAGGTAAAATGCTGCRTATCTATGGGGACAGTGACTTTAATATGTTCTTTTGGTTGGGTGAGTTTCTTAGGGCTTTTTTGTTCCAGAGCAATGTTACTAGACCCTGTCAGAGTAGAGGATTATTATTGTCAGACAACACATTGACCCAGCTGTGATCAGCCATGTAACTGGAGCTCGGATGTTGTTAACTTAACGTAGTGTTAATTGATGTTTATACAACTTGATTTATAAGTTGACATAATTTAGAAAGTTTCCATAGAAACTTTCCATAGGAAAAAAAAAAAAGTTTCGATAGAAAACTGATTTCTTACTGCAAATAAAAATGGTCCTTGGCACTTTGAACTAAATCAAAAGGCCATTATCACAGGATCATGATACTGCTGCTAAACATGGGCTCACTTTCTGGCCTTAGACTTTGAAGCTTTGAAAGCTATTTTTAGGGGAGCATTCAGGTAGAATATGGATTAAGGTTATTATGTTGTTTTACTCATGCAGGTAATTTTAAGCATCCCAGTRAAGGTTCTTTGCGTTCTCTTAACCTGTCTTATTTTAAATCAGTATAGATCTGTGCTGGCAGGATAGGCTTGCAGCTGAACTCCGTGCCTCAGTGTCCTCAGACATCAGGAGTACCCCAAATCTCAGGCCTGTTTTGCATGCTTACAAATAAATTTTATCTTTAGAGTGGGGTTTATGGAAAAAAAGTCAGAATACCTATCAATATAAAGGTGGTATAGCTTACAGTTCATACAGAATGGCATGATATAACTAGRCTTACCTCAATATAATCCTTTGTACTCTTTATGCACAGCCCAGTATGCAACTGCCTGTATTCTTTTGCCGACAGTTGCTCCAGTTTGGAGTGGGGCTTGAGCTCCAGGCTCTGCCTCACGTTCCACCACCGCCCGGGGTGCGGGGCATCCTGCAGCCCCGACCCCTCCTGCCACTGCAAATGCAGCCCTGAATCCCGCTCTTGTGTCTTGGGCTCAATGTAATGGCAGAGTTGGTATTTCCTGACTCTGGTGTTGCCATACTAGTATTTGTAAGAAACCTTTAAGAGTAAAATGAAATATTTTAGGTTTATAGATAAGACTGTAGCCTTTCTGGAACATAGAATTAAGAAAATTTATCCCATTATCTCTCTGTGGATGAGATAAATTAATTTTGCTAACTTGTGCTCTTGAGGCATCAGAAAGCTGAAGTCTTCTTAGGTGTTTTTGAATGTGCTTGGCTTCTTTTGAAAAAGAATGACTGTATTTTGAATCATGCCTGTTCCATACCTGATTTTCCTTTTTTTTTTTTTTTTTTTTTTTTTCCCCCTGTGTATGTACTCATATGACAATATACTTTAAAGCTGAAAAGGTTTTTTAAGAATATTTTGGGGAAGAGGGACCCTGAAGTGACTATTTTTTTCTCTGCAGTGACTTTTAAGGGATTTTAAGGAGTCCAGCCGGGCAGGATCTGAGTCAACCCTTGTAAACATGTTACCCCCCCAGATACCTAAACTGACTCCATTTGACTTGGCCAGAGCATCTGTCTCGTTAATTTTAGTCCTGCTAATGGCAGTACTGCAACTATGTTGTAGCTGAATTCTTCATTATGGCTTAAAGGGCTGGTGGTGTTTGATTTACATAGTGAATACTAATAATATTTACTGTTTTAATACTTATGGCTGTTTGTATCCTCCTTACAGATTTAGCCTGTCTGCTAACCTCAGTACCCGAAGGATTAGAGGGTTACGTAGTAGTGCTAACAAAATCTTCTTTATAATCTGCTGATCAGCGTTCTGAAGAAAGGCAGATTGTGGAAGCATTTGTGACTCTTGAGAAATCCAAACAAAGTGAAATTAAAAACCTTCTGCAAATAATTGTATTCCTTTGTTTAAGCTGTCCCTTGAATTCAATGAAGTAGAATTACTGCCGTCTTTGTTAATACCATTAACTGCTGACACACACCCACCGAAGACGCCACTGGAGATGAGATCTGGAGTCCTTCAAGCCTGGGTAGCTCATGCAAACACAGGAGTTTGCATCTGCAGGACTTTGGGATACAGAAGGATCTCTGAGACCCATGAAGGTCATGATCCTCTGCTGGTGGAAATTCACTTAACTCCATTAAAAACAGTGGAGATTTGGTGATTCATTTCACCAGAGAATCAGCCCTTAGGTAGGTGCATTTTTAAATGAAAATCCATGAGGAAAGATTTTTGCACATGTGGTTTTTGAGTCATTCTTGTAATGTTATTTGCCAGTGTTTACGCAAGAGCTGGACCTGCACTGTTGGCAAAAAGCAGCATTTATCTGCAGGCTGTGTGGTGTTAATGAAAAGTGCTGGCTTTTGCTTCATGGGGTATTAATAACCACGTAAATTAGAGCTTGTGAAATGTCTCATGTTAGAAATGCATTGAAATAGGAGCTGGAAATTACTTGTCATATCTTCTGAAGGGAGCTATATAGACAAGTAAGTGTATTTTATAGACGTAAGCAGCAGCTGAGTGCAGGGATACTGAGATAAAAAGGGGTAAGTTTAACCTCCTGGCTTTTTCAAATCAGAGCCTAGAATAATGCACACCGTTTTCCTGTCCCTTCTCTGAGTTCAACTCCCTGTGTACCAACGAACCCTTCCAGGGCAGACCTGCTCCTTCACTTGTTCTGCACCCACAGCAGCCGTGAGAAAGCGGCAGATGACAGGAGGATGAGGAACGTTTCATGGAGTGTGGAGGTGCTCAGGTCCTCTTCGTGTGACCATGCCATTGTTCGTAATGCACAGAAACGCAAGAAATAGTACATCTCTTATTTTTCTAGTATATACAAAGGGTAATCATGCACTGTGAAGCTTGCACTCTTTTTGCTATCTAGATGTCCAAGCTCAGAATCTGCAGAGAAATATAAACTCAGTAATTTTAGGAATTACTGAGGAAAAATAAAGGAGTAATTTGGTGTTCAGAGGCGCTTGGGACCTGCGGACGATACCCTTAAGCAGCTGTACAGCATTCTGTGAGGCCTTTACTGTTTAAGGCTGTTTCCAGAGTGAGCATTGTAGTCAGGTCTCCCAATGACTTTAATAGACTTTTTACACATTTTTGAAATATTTGTTTTTAGGAATGATTTATCCAAGCTGTCTAAGAGGGTACATGGGGGAGTTCAGATGCTCTTGCCAAGGCTGTGTTCCATCAGCTGCTCCCTGTGAACACTGTGAAGCAATTGCATAACTGGAAGTAGTAAGACAATTTCTCAGTTGAAAAAAAGCTGATTCTCTTAAATTGATAGAGCATATACTAAATATTTCAAGGCTTTTTTTTTTTTTTTAACATTCTCTGCTTGTATATGCACTTATAATGTAAAACCTCTTTCTTGATCATCTCTGCTCTTATCTCTAGTTTTAATATTAAGCATTTTGTTATATTGGCAGTATCTTTTTATTTGTTTGTGGTACATAAAGGACATAACTAACTGGAATATCATAGGTTGTACATAAAAGCAATAAAAAATTATGACGATGCAGTATTACTACTTTTGCTTTCACTATTATTAATTTTATTCTGACTTGGAAAGCTAAAGAGTCATGTTGATGATACACAGTTGCTAGTGTGCTGTAGTCTAGATACAGTGGTAGATATATGTACATATTTCCTTTACTTTCATGAGAATCTAGCCCTTTTACTTTGAAATATTAAGTGTACTTTATGTAAAGATATTTTCAGTGTTTGTGGTTTCTCTCCTTTGGACCAGAGCAGTTCAAGTTAGTGAGAAGTGAGTAATTGCTTTAGACATTTAAACTTTGATATAGTGTATGTACTAACCTGAAAAAATATTATTCAAAAGAGCTAGCAGATATAGAATTCCAGTGGTAATATTTTATAGAAAAAAATGCTAGGCACTAGAGTAAAACTTACTTTGGCTTTTCAAATAGCAATAAAGATGTAAACACTCTGCCAGAAATAGATTGAAGAAAGAAATTAGATGATTTTGAAAGAATCCAACTGATTCCCTAAAGATCTCAACGGCTGGGGATTAGAAGATGTGGAGGATGAACATGCTGTTAAATGAAGAAATTTGTCCTTTTTCATTGATGTTGTTTGTTTTTTGCTGCATATCTTGAACTTTTTWAAAAAAATTCGTCGGTTCTGTTCTATAGGAGTGAGCTAATGAATGCTGCAGGTTAAATTACTATCAATCTGCACTGTAGGTAGCTCAATTTATAAATTGCTCTTAGAAAGAGAACTTTTTTTTCATGAGTGTAGTGATAATGGATTGACAGCATTAAAAATAATTAAAATAATGTTGTTTCATAAGTAACCAAAGACCATAAAAAGTATTAGAGCAGTTCAGAAGATGAGACATGTAATTGCTTTTCTACATACTGCTACTAAGGTCTAAATCTTGCTTCTGTGTTTTATGCTTAACATTGCAATAATCGTTGTGCGGATGTCGGCGTTACTGGTGCCTGAGACTCCCTGAAGTTCCAAGGAGTCCACAAGCACATATATCTACCGCGTGCTCTGAGAAACTGAGGACACGAAGAACACGATTTCTAAGAGTTCRTAAATAACCACTGTTTTGTTTGCTGTCACTTGCATTACAGACTGACAGGAAAGAAAGAAGTAACGCCCTAAATGTTGCAATAGACAGTATGTGCAAGAAGACGAGAGACCTTCGCAAACAGGTAAAGAGCTTAAGAAACTGAAAAGATATTAAAAGAGACTTGAAAGAGGCTTATCTAAATTACTRTTTTCATCTTTCATAGTATCATTGTTTTAAAATGAAATTTCTCTATATTAATTCCTCTATATTAAGGAAGTACTGAGGTGTAACAGTGTTACACAGAATAAATACATCTCAGTTTTCAAAACTATGGGGAAAAAATCCTCTTAAGCCAGATACTGGCTGAATGTATTTACATACATAGGCAAAACTCTGCAGGTACACATATGTAAGCGAATGTATGTATAAATATATTGTATTTTATATATGCATTCATTTTTATATTAAATATATGTTTTAAAATGCACACATATATTTAATTTACATGTATATATAAATTTAGAAATATAAGTTGATTTCTAAATAATCTACAAATATAAAAATTTGTAAATACACTTGTAAAATACTTTAGATTAATTTAATTTAGATTCAAATAAGTTTGAATTGTCTTTCACTTTAGTATTCAGTGTGTCTGATTCTGTACTCTTGTGGGAACTCATACAACACAGAAAGGTACTTAGAATATCTACTGCACTTTTCCCAACTGTTGTGCATCCCCGTATGCTAACTTACGGGAGACGTGGACTAAAGCCCCCAGCAGCAGCATGCTACAGAAGGTGAGCAAGAGACATTAGCTGCACTTAGGTCCTTGCAGTGGCAACAAACATGTTTGAGAAAAATTGCAGATGATGCTGAAGTATGTAACATGCCAGGCTAGGAAGGAGAACTAGCACTCCCAGCCAGGCCGCCCCACCCAGCCCTCTGACAATCTAAGGCCACAAAGGACCTAGGTACACTTTGCCTTCAGCCCAAGTGTGGTCAGTTCTCTGGTGGGAGGATATCCCTGCCAGCCTCCTGTGTTGTCTTACAAGGCAGTTTATGCATCAAGATGATGGAGAAATTTCTTCCTCCCTCCCATAATCAGCCAAGAGAAGCCCTGAAGGATAAATAGAATGTTTGCAACTAGCTGCTAACTTTCCCCTCACGTTCTGTCAAAAATGTTTGATCAGATACCTGGCGACTTGCATCGCAAACYTAGTCTGTCTAGGAACTGTCCAGTTCTTCCATACAGTCCATGAATTTATTAAACACCCCCTTCAAGTTTCTTGACTCACTGTTTGAAAATCTGCTCAACAACTTAATTCCTAGGCTTTATATAAATCTTTTTAAAAATGTTCAAGCTGAATGGATTTATGTCCAATTCATAGTCAATCTAGGATCATTAGTTTTCTTTGAACAGAGTAGTTCTTTTTGATTTCTCCATATTTTCTTCAGGAAACTACTTTTGAGAAGTATTTTATCTACTCCCTCCAATTCTATGTTCATACATGTGAACTGCCTAAGAATTGTTTAAAGAAGACTTTTTTCTGTGTATCTTAATCCTAGGAAACATGGATTTTTTGATTTTGGTACCAGCAGGTATTGATATCAAATTTTGGCTGTTCAACAGCTATATCTTGGTGCTTTTACTAACAATAACCCCCCAAGGGTTGGGGGAAGAAATCCTGGGATGCCGTATTTTGTGGCAGAGCTGGTGTTACATTAGGCTTCTGTAGCCCTGTTCTCAGGGCTATAACATGTGCAATGTACTCTGCCCAAGTGGGGTTGGAGCTGAAACCCTGTGAGATGTCACCAGGGAAGCGCGCAGCATCGTGCGAAGCAGCACGGAGGCACTGGGCAAAGGCAGCCCTGCCTGGGGCTGGCACCGCTTGACGGCACAACTGGGGAGCTCCCCTAAGGAGAGTATTTTCTGGAGGTTCCAAAAATCTCTCTTTTTCTTGGTTTTCCTTTTCAGACGAAAAGATAGATATTCACTTCAAGAAACTGGGCAGCACTTCTAAGGGTTTTAAACTGTTCTATTTTGACTTGCTTTATTGTTTCTATTGTGCCAGAGGTGAGCATATCRCTTCTGTGTACACTTTTATGTAGATTAGTACATTCCTGCTTAGCAAGGCTGAATGGATATTAAGGAAGGAATTGCCTTTCCTTTCCAATTACTAAATCTCTGATAAATTATCARAGTCAATTCTTCCCTCCTCCTTCTTTTTTAACATACTCTGAGTAATCTGCACAGATGTTTCTTCTCTGGTGGCTACACTTGTTATTCTCAAAGATGCTCTAATATTTGTATGCTGTTTCTTTGTCATGGATAGTATGAACACAAAGATAATGGCATTTCGGTGATCCCTTTGAAATGGGAAAGAGATTCCTCACTAATAATAAAACTCTATTTTTTCTTCAGGATTTTTGGCAGTGTTGCACTTGAGAGAATAGTTTCCTGTAAGCACAGTTTCTGATCAAGACATTGATGTTAATASTGTTATAGCTACAGAATAACAGTTGCTGAGATTTTCTTCTCTATACTCTACTGTTTGTATATGACAACSTTATGCCCCATGTTTTATGAGCAACATATTTGTGGTATTCCTTGATATCAAAAGAAAAACTTAAGCTTTCTACTTTTTGAACAGCCTGTTCTAGGGGCAGGAATATAACCTTGCACCTTAAAAATCTAGCATGCCAGAAATCGTCCTTCCTCTGCTTATCTTTCACTTATAAATACCATATTTTCATTTCCCTAGTGTTGGCTATGAGTATTTCTGGTGCTGTTCCTTATTGACTKTTTCTGTGTCTGCATGCTTGTGCCTGCTGTATTGCCACGTTGTTTCTAACATTCGCTCTATAGGTAGCCARAAAGAGAGGATCTTTTATCTTTTTCCTCTCCTTGTTTTGCATTGCATTGCTCCATTCTTTCATGCTAAGTGAACTACCCTGTGTAAATCTCAGCTCATGTATTCTTTAGGAAAACTGAAATGGGAAGATATTTCAAACTAGTTTGTATTCAGTAAAGGCACAGCACTATTTTTTATGAAGAAACAGCAGCAAAGTGTTTCACTTTGTTGAACTGCAGGACAGAAGATTTCTTACAAAGAAATAATTATGATAATTTATATGTGAAAAGTTAATTAAAGCAAGCAAACCAGCAAAATTCTTTGCTATAGCAAAGAATTGTCTGATGGGAGATAAAGTTAGGTTGCAGATTTGAAAATTGGATGCCACATTCTTGCCACAAATGTGGGAGAGGTCATTGCAGTTTCTAAAAGAAGACATTAAGACTGCACAAGTTTAACAGTCTGGGCTTTGCAGAACCCAGGAGCATTTCTCTGGGAGATAATGAACCATCAGCCATGGATAAGAAGGTTCCATTTTTGTTGTTGTTGATTACTGTAATTACTTGGGCAAGTTCAGTACATCTCTCTCTGTACAATGAGCAGTAAGGTAAATGGAATTTAATGGAAAATTTTATGTTAATTTTTGGCAGGCAAGTATGACTATTTTCTTCCACCAATTTTTTCCACATTGAAAATTTAATAGGAAACCTAGTAGGATTGAAGGCTTAAAGTATTTTATTCCTGGTAGTGAAACCTTTTAGTATCTCTTTCTTTCTCATTTTTGAAATTGCAGAATGGTAAAGCTAGGACTGTGGACGCGTCTGTCAGGGTCCCTTTCTGTATGGGATCTAAAACTTCTGCCTTTGCCAGTTCCTCAGGAGAACACATAATGTATCTAGTATGTCCTAACACAGGAGGTGCAGTCAGAAGATAAAACCATTCCAGACTGACCAGAACGTTTTGGGCAGCTTGTTTGGCCCAAGCGCCTGGGGAGACAACACGAGTTGGCTTCAGATGGTGAGACTAGTGGTGGAGTTCATCTCCAAGCCTTGTTTGAGCATTACACCTTTCTCTATAGGATTTCTGCTGTGTGTGTTTACTGCCCTCTCTGTAAGATCAGCAGCACCAAAACGATTTTGGTTGGTTTGCATTTTTCTAGCTGAAGGAATGCTGACCTCTGAGGAGTTTTCATGAAGATATTTTGGAGCAAAACACTGAGTGAAAAAAACTTCCTTTGGTAACAAACTTTTCAGGCACGGAAGAGTTATAAGCTTACATTAAATCTAATTCAAGAGAGCTGATTGTAACAGAATGTTACACTTTAATAATTTAGGCAAGAAGTTCAAGAACAATTAATGCAAATAGAGAAAAYTGAACATCAGACTCATTTATTATTCTCCTTGCTCTATTAGTCTATTATCAGATGGCCTAATCAGTAATCTCATTGGTGTAATTACCATGAAGGCTACCATTTAGCTAATCAAAATTTATCATTCTTTTCTCCAACATGACAGAAAACACTTGGGTAATTTTGCAATTATGAAAACATGTGATGTAGAGTATTTTGTTTATGAATATAAACATAATTTAATAGCCTTCTCCCTTGGCATCTGACCTTCAAGAGAAAATGCCTAAGAGACAAAACTAGGTTTGGCCTAAGAGTAATTTTTTAAATGGGAAAATAATTTAAGTAGCCCCTTCTATTCATCAAAGCACATGAACATTTGTCTGGATCCTTTGGCTGTCTAATACATGTTTTAGGTGTCTTATATGTATGTACACCTGCTCACAGACACATACAAACCTGCGTATTTAGGTAGTGGTTTATTAAAACTGTCACAAAATGTATCTACTTTGTAAAGTAGATAAATTGTAACTTCAGTAAGTTTCAGTTACATCCAGTAAATGATGCAAGCATGCACATGATTATATGTTATAATAATATGAATAGATTATAATGGCATCATGGAAAATAAGAATGTTCTGCAATAAGTAGTCCAATTAGCTGATACTAATRTATTACTTTCTTTGGCAGCTTCGTAAAGCCATTATAGATCACATCTCAGACTCCTTCTTAGATACCACTGTTCCACTTCTGGTTCTCATTGAAGCTGCTAAAAATGGAAGAGAAAAAGAAATGAAGGAATATGCTGCTATTTTTCGAGAGCACACCAGCAGGCTCGTGGAGGTACGTTTTACAGAGCTGCACTTCTGTTGAATGTGTGGTATAAGTAACAGCCCACTGTACGTTTCCTTTGGTTTCTGACAAGGTAAAAGAATCAAGTGTGGCACTTCTGCAAATAATATGTTAATGACCTTATTTAGTAGCAAACATTCTCCATTTTTTATATGCTCTTTAATGGTAAGACAAAGGGGTTTGTGATAAGGGCATTTAAAAGCATTTCACYGTATAGCAGTTAGGTGGGTAGGGAGCCACATTCTGCCCTGAGGGAGGAGCATAAGCCCCTCCACAGCCGAGGCCTGTGCTTCTGCATGGAGCACGTGCCGCTATGGAGCAATAACTCCAGGTAGAGAACGCTGCTGCTGCTGCTGCCGGTTGATACACCGTGTCAGTATTAGTTGTTTGTCAGCTTCCTCAGCTTTGAAAGCGTGGAGCCTGCAGAGTAATACACCGTAGAGGAGACGGTGCTGTGACACAGGTGAAAGCTGTGACAGAATTCTCTGTGGGAATTCAGAATCCCAGAGTTTTGGAAACACTGGTATCTGAGAGGCCAAAAGCACGCTGCCGTGTGTGTCAGATGAATGGATTTGCTTACCTAGAAGAACAATTATTTTTCAAGGATATTCTTTAGTATTACACAACAGTGCAAAAATGGAATTTCTTGGGGATGTTTAGAGTTTGATGGACTGTCAGTCCTGCAAATATGAATAGATATTCACTGCTCTAAACAGTGTCATTCACACTGGAGCTTGAAACTCCACTGGCATGCCAAAGTTATTCACAGGAATATTACTCATGCATCTCTAAGGAATGTATTGTTAATTTTTGTTTCTGTTTAAAGTCTTTAGTGCTTTTGTGTGCAATGGCAGTAGTGCAAAATGAGAAAAATCAAAAATTTCACTTCTGTGGCTGAGAACTGTTTGTCTCAATTATATTGTTAATCCTGCGTGGTCTACAGATAATGAAAGATTAATAGATAAACAGGTGGCTAAAGTAGCAGTAGAGTATTGCGTTTAAGTTTCCCTTCATGCTCCTGTAGTTACAGTATGATATTAGATATTTTTTCTCTAATTTACAAGAGTGTCTCATTTTGATTATGCTGCAAAATCACATGGAAACTACAACACAAAGCCAAAATTTTAGAAGGGATTTTGGATTTTTATTGATGAGACTAACACAGACTGAAGTGGCTTGATTTTCAGAAAGGACAGTTGATCTCTAAAGATCAGACAATTTTACTGTGCTTGGATTTGAGCCCAGATCAGCTGAAATACCCATATCATTAGTCAATTTGCAAAATGCAGACCTAAGAATCCAATATTGATTTTCCTTTACAGTCTTGAATTTATTTCCAAAATGCACAGAGTAGGTGGACATCAGTGTGGGTTTGTGCTTCAGGGAGTGATGGCTGCGGAGTTACACTGCYTGAAAAGATCTACAGGGGTGTGAAGCAGCTGTCTGTGAGCATAAGAGTGCCCGGGAGGTAGCTCTGGATGTAATGAGGTGGGAAAAATTATAGTGAAGTTTCTGCAATTCTACCATATTTATTACCTGTTAAACAAAAAGTACAAGTTTTTAGTAACATGGTTTGAATAACTTGCTTTTCAGAGAGAGACACACAGGGCCATCTTCTACTGTAGAATTAATTGTTCCAAATCATCACGTTAGTGGTGCTTATATAATATGCTGCCACTGAAAAAGAACATAAAATAAAATTGAAATTATCTTCTGACTCGCTAGAACTGAAGTATCTTATTTAAATAGCTGAAAACAGAAATCAGAAATGAAACAGAGCAAAACTGAAAAAATACGAACAGCTAAGTATGTGACCACAAAAAAATGTGACTTCCATACAAACAGATCTGATTTTTAAGAAAAAGAACAATTATTCCAATAGCACTAGCTAAGAAAAAGACAGGAGAATTACAACTGTTTTGTGGAAAGAAGAATAGCAATTCAGTTGATAAAAACGGAATAGCATTTAAATATATTAAAAGTGTAAGTTGGAAGCGTGTTTTTATTTTGAGTGCCTTGAAAGTCTTAAAGCAGAGAATGCTTTTTTTTTTTCTTTTTTTTTTTTTTTTCCTTTTTTAATTGGCAATAATAGGGCACTGCGTTGTTGCTCTAATTTGTCAAAGAGCACAAGAGGTAAGGAGAGTTGGATCTCTGCAGTGCTGGCTTTCACCAGTGTAACCCACASTCGAGAATTCAGTAGTGCCATACCTGTGTGCAGCTTGGCTGCCAATTGAAAATGGTGCTCAGAATAAAAGATATTCCGTAGAAATCAGAAATGCCTAAAAGTACTCCAGGAGGAGGGGAGCGGGGATGCATAACATGGTGTTTGGGCTGCTATCTGTAAGATTTTGAGTTGGATAACAGGGTGATTCAAGATCCTATACAAAATTTCCGAAGTTTTTGGGAAAATAATTATTCTGCCTCTCATTTGATAGAAGAGTTGTTAAATGGTAGCTGCAGTTTCCATGTTGGCAGGGGAAGCTTCACATTCTTGTCTGTAATTTTTTCCTTTTTTTCAGTGACAGTTAATTGTTATAAAACCAAGCAAACAGAGCACCAGGAACAAAACGCAAAGCTGGAAAGATAGTCCTGTGTATAGTGCAGAATTGCTTGATCTTCTCTCCAAATGCGAATAACAGGTGCTGAAGTTGAAGATCACAGGTAGAAATGCCTGGCTAGGGGATGCTAACAGAAATCGTAGTTTAATATAAAGTACTTTAAAAGCTAAATACTAACAAAAAATTATCGCAAAAAAAAAAATAGGATAAGACAGTAACTAGGCGTGAGAAGGCTGGTAGGTGAGGTACATGAGACACCAAACAATTTTACTGAAAAGCTGAAGGCACTTTTACTATCTACTTGTATTTATCACAAATTTGCCAGGTTCACATCCATAGAGCCCAGCTGTGAACACTGAATGTTAAAGCAAAGAGCAGTGATGCAAGCCAGCCGGCACATATTGGTAAATACAAAATACCTTATGTCTCAGAAGGAAAAAGCTTTTTCT
Source organism: Nothoprocta perdicaria (assembly GCF_003342845.1). Lineage (NCBI taxonomy): Eukaryota > Metazoa > Chordata > Aves > Tinamiformes > Tinamidae > Nothoprocta > Nothoprocta perdicaria. The sequence goes on from NW_020455545.1 coordinate 694,188, forward strand.
TTTGTCAGTTGCAAATAGCCTGTATGGAACAGGGGACATAGTGAAGCTTCTCACAAGGAAGCGTGACCTGAAAGCCAGCTCAGATGCTGGTCATGCCCAGCATGCAGGGGCTGCCTTCTCTCCTGGACGGCAAAAACGAAGGGAAAACATTGGTATTCTCACTGCCCTTTGTTGCTGAATATAAAACAGATTAGGCGCAGAGCTGAGCCCTTCTAAGCTTTGACATCCATAACATTCTGCCGTAAAGGATTTCATAGCTTGGCTGTGTGTGAGGAAAAGTGTTATGTGTGAAACTCACTGGATCATCTCACTTGCCGCCCCTATATTCTTGTAAGGAGACAGTCATATTGCTCCGTCTTAGCCTCCTTCAACTGTCTTTTTCTGATTGAAAAGCAGATCTTTTAGTTGTTGCTTGTTTGGAAGCCATAAAAGGTCCTTGCTGCTCTCTCTGTCCATTTCCCAGCTCTTCTGTGTTCTTCATGCGGTGGTAGGTCAGAACTGTGTATGTGACTGAACATATGGGGAAGTCATGGATTTACAAAGTGCAGGCCAGGTGTTCTCTTGTTTCCTTACCTATTTATTTCCTAAGCGAGCCTAACTCTGTTCTCAGATCACCTGTGAGCACTAATCTGCAGCTTTGATTGAACTTTCATAATAATCCCCAAATTGGAATCCTGAGAAGTACTAATTACCTGTAAGTCCATCTTGTACATGTCATATTAGATCTTTTTTCAAAAGTAACTCACCTCATGTTTATCTAGATTGAATTTCATCGTCTGTGTTACCATCCAGTCATCTAGTATCACTGCTCGGTCCTCACTGAGAAAGCCCTTGGAGAAGGAGTTTTTCAGTTGCTTCAGTGTATAGAAACAGGTCTGCTGATTTCTCATAGCTCTCTTTAAAGATGTTTATGGCTAAGAAAGCCATCTCCTTTTTATCCTGTAAGTTTTTGCTTATTTTCCTTATTTTCCTCGATCCAATCTAGACATCAGTTTTTTTTAAGTCTCATCTTTAAAAATCAGTTTCAGTTCTCTTCTGTAATATGCTGTTCTAGCTGAAGGTACTCAGAGACTTCAGAACAACATTGTTCAGCTGGGATGATAATACCAGTGTTGCACCAATGATTAATTTGATAATATCGGTTCAAAAACAGATGGGATGAGGTACTGTTCTAACAAAGGACAACACTGTCCTCTCAAAATCATTGGTGAGCCCTAATTTGGATCAGCATTGTTTTACTGTGTATTCCAACATATGCTTTTGTAAATATTAATGTATACTTTGATATTCTATGATTCTGACTCAGTTGTAACTGTTGCTGTTACTACCATATCGATAAAATCAGTTTTATCTTCTTCTGATAGCTAACTTGCTTACAGAAATTTGTTAATTAAATGTCTGAATCTAGATCAAAGACTTATATACTTGTTTATTCAAATCTCCAGTCCCCCAGACATGATTTTAGCATAGCAGCCATCATGCCTATGGGTGAAAGACAATGCGGTGATTTGGATATTACAGGAATGAGATATCACTCCATTTTAAATAAAACAAGCCACCAATTTTTTTTTTTTTTCAAATTTAAGCATTCCTTTGTCAGATCGGTTTAAAACAAGTAATAAAACTAATCCCCGCTTTTGGGCACAATACATACCAGTATTAGGTTGGGTTGGTGTTTTTTGTTGTTGTTGTTGTGCTTTTGGGTTTTTTCCCCCTATTTTGAAGAAGTCCACTAGGTATCCTGAGACTGATAAAGTGTATTGGTCTTTTTGCAATATAAAACCTTATTTATGCCATTTACCTTTATCCCAAGAGAAAAACTCCCCAAGCATGGTTTGTCCTGCTTATGTTAAATGTCTGTCTGTCTCCTTTGACTGAATGTCTGTTTTAGACTGGATGTCTAATTTTCAAATAGCTCAAGTGAGGTGATGAGTATTTGTCTCTTCTGAGATATTATGTTACATTTGCTTGTGCTCCACAGAGCTTTTTAAATAGTTACTCTTTGGGGCATTTTTTGTATCCGTTTTTGAAAAACTGAAGCTGTCTGAACAGTAGGTTATGATATAGTTTGGTATATAAGTACAATAGACTGAGTTTGACATTAGAAAAACAAAGGTTCATCATCTTGGAAAGATTTCTCCAACAATGAATTTGACGTGGAAATTAGAAGTGCTACTTGAAGTATCAAAAAGCTATTTTCCGTGCTTTCTGTTTTAATCTGAACATGACATCTCAAATAGAAACAATAGGTCTTGAGAAAGAACGTAGTTTTTCTTCCTCTGTGAATGTGAAATGTTAATTGAGCTAAGTTTAAATTGCTGCTCTGCTGTCTYGGTGCTCATTGTGTAATTTAGGAAACAAACAGTATCCTCAGAGACCGGTGACCTTCGTGAATCAGCTTGAAGATTCATATCTGCTATGAACATCTTTCTTCTGAAATTGCATTTGGAAGTTACAGTCTTTCTCTTGAAAACCAATTTAAGACGTAAGAAAAAATATAGATCCATTTTTCTTCTGGAAGTATGTATATAAATTTAGTGAAGTGTAAAGCAGCAGTGAGAAAGGGAAAGACGGACCACCACGGCAGGCCTGGTGTGCTGGGGCCTTGAAGGTCGCAGCAACCTCAGGCAATACTTTGGGCAATGTTTCCTCATCCTTTTTCCTGAGGCGATGAGGTGCTCCCGCCTGTGCCGGACCCCGGCGCGGCCGCCGCCCTTACCAGGGCAGTGACAGTATCTGCTCATCGCCAGCAGCCACAACGTGCTTGGTGGCCCCCGTCAGCATCTTTAGCAATATTGCAGCTGTGCAATAATTGCTCAAAACAGAATCCCCTAATCATAAGCGTGGATAGTATTTTAAACTATAGTAAGGAAATAAAATAGTGCTAGTTGGGAGGTAAAGGAAAAAAATSTAAATTAGTTCTGTGCTCAATCTGATTAAAAACATTATTTWAAAATAATGGAAACTACCACAAAACAGTTATGAAAAGCCTTGGGGAACATGGCTGTATCTCCTTTGTAGCTTGCCTTCTTTTAATGGATGTATATTGTGGGAGATCAGYACAAATCCTTCTATTGAGAAGGAACAGGGAAGTTTGTAAAAATGAAGAGACAGGTGAAAGGGAAGATCCTTTGCAGCTAGAAATTTCCTGTTTGGGAAAGCTGGCAGGCTGCTCCCCTGAGCTCATCCATCAAAGCGATGCGATGCTTTCTGAGAGGCGGAACGATAGGCTGAGTGAACCTGAGATTAAAAAAGGAATTTGATAAGAGCAGGGAAGAATCCTGTGATTATCTTCTSTGGTGGCAGAGATGCACATGTGCCGCTGCGGTGGGGACGGGTCGGCTATACGGGGCTAAGGCTCGGCAGTTTAATAGAAGTGGAGGTGGTGGTGAGGCCAAGTTTGCATTCCTCGGTTATTTGCTTTCAGTAGAGCAGCATCTCACCTCCTCTTTAGTTTGATCTAATAGCACGGACTTCAAATCTGTTCCTCTGATGCATGAACCAGAGGGTTCAGCCTGTTGCCTAATTGCCTAAGTCTTCCAGTCCTGGCCGTGTTCCAGTGTTTCTGTGTAAACAGAAATGCTGGTTTCTGGGCATTGGGACTTCTAGGGTGAGACTTCTTGCTGATAATGGAGGAATGACAGACAACACATATTTAAGTGTGGCAGTGTTGTAATGCCTCGCTTCTAAAATAGCAGATTCATGCAGCAGCGTACTGTAGTGTTGTTGAAAAAGAGGTCGATCGTTTAATCTAAGAATTTCCAGCATGTGAAATCTAGCATATCTATTTCAAATGAAGTTACAAGACTACAGGAGAAGAATCCTCAGCTAAAAATATGAACTTAGAAATAAATYGTTTTGTCCCTGGCTAGTAGAATAAGACACAGGATGCATAGAAGCATAAATTTTAGAAATAGTGACAGGATCTTAAAATAAATTTATTTTATGCCAAATTATGTATTGATCTGTATTGACAAAACTTTAATAAGGAAGATTATAGGATAAGACTCCTCTTTTAAGCAAAACACAGGACCCCTGACTCATGCGTTAACACTTTTCATGTCTGTCTAGCAGAAAACTCCCCTGCAGAAAGTCAATTTCATTCTTGAATATGAAACAGTATCACAAGCTGCTTTTCATTCTCTATACAAATAGTACATATTTCTGTTCAACGGAAAGACAAAATTATCACTAATGCCATCTGTTTTATCAGCATATGTATAAGAGATGATAGCTATTACTTAGTACTTTATGTTTTATTTTATATGGAATTTACAGCATGTTTGTATCTCAAATTTTGTATGTACTGATCCAGAAAAAAAATGTTTGACAGCAACTCACATAGATCTGAAAGAAGTGGACAAAAGAAAATTCATCACACTTTTTTGCTTTTCTAAGCCCAAACTGCAAGATGCAACTTTAAAGCAACCTGTGATTGCTAGTATTTAGATCTTTAAGCATCCAGAAGGTAAGGATTTTTTCAGCTCTTTGTATAAAAGAGCTAAGAAGAGTTAAGAAACCGGAGGAAAAAAATCTTGATTTCTGGAGCCCAACAGAAAACAGGTTTTCATTCCGGAGTAGCACTTGCATAGTTTCCTGGAAGAAAGCAGCTCAATCTGAAATGGAATGTAACAGTCCATGAATGAATTTGCTTTCTCTGTTATATAGGGAAATATAGGCCATCTACTCACAATGTACGGACTTTGTGTAGTCAACAACAAACAGAAAGTTTAATAGTATTTTAGTTTGATTTGATTTCACTGAATATTAAAAAATAGGACTTCCATCAGTGCAAAACTCCCCAGTAACTGCATCTGTAAGTCAAATTGACAGATTACTGTAAAATCTTTGTTAACTTTCAGGGTATCAGAAGGGGCAAAGTTCCTATCGTTTTGTTTCGAGCATAATAAAAAGTCAAGAAACACTAATCATGTTATGTAGAGATTGTTAGTTTCAAACTGTTGAATGATAAGGAATTACATCCCTAAATAGAAGATTAGAAGCCTCAGATTTATCATTTTTTGAAGGTACTTACCATTATTTTTCTTTTATTGATTATATGCTTTTGGTTTTATTATGTGTATCAGTGTAGCAAATGAGAACTTTAATTATAAGAGTATGTCATGAGGTCTTTTCTGCATTATCGTTTAACATTGTATACAAGGCAACATGTGCTGGGTTGTTGGAATACAGGATCTTGTTCTGTACAACGTGGTCTGCAGATACAGAACTGAAGTTTGGTCTCCTGCTTTGAGAGAACATAATATCCAAGCATGAAACAGGAAGTGGTCAGTCTATAGTGAGAAATAATGGGCAGAAAAAAAAAATAAGCACACTGGGAAGTAATTTGGGAATAAAACATACCTATGAGAAACTAGCAGGTCTTTGAGAGTAAGACAAGCACTTTTAAGTAGAAACAGTATTTGTGAATGAGAGGTGAATTGTTAACACATTACTACATAAATGCCTGGAATCTGGCTGCCCTCGACTCCCAGATACATTCATTTCCAAAATCATTTTCCCATGTACTAGTAGCTAGCTTTACATTTAGCTCTCCTCTCTTGTAACAGAGCATTTTTTTTCTCCTGGAATCACTTTTTAGCTAGTTGCACAATATTTTTGAGAGGAAGACTACTTTATTGCTAATTTTTATTCATTCATTTATTCAGTCGAGTTGTTTGAATGATTCAGAATTTTCTCTCAGTGCTTGCTTGTTCCTGTCTGATCTTATCACTTTCAAAAGAGAGCTGTGGACAGCCTGCCTGCGTGCTAAAGGATTTAGTTAACTGCACATCCTTGAGATTTGAGCAATTAGGGCTTCTTTCTTGCAGGATCTTCATTGCTGCAGCTCATTTAAATCCGAAGATCTTAACTGGACATGCACACTGATCTGTTTAGTAACATTGTTTGCTAATTTTAGTAAATCTGTGATTTGGTAGGGCTGTAGCAAGCAGTACCAATCTAATAAAAAGAAAAAAAAAAAAAAAGAAAAAAACAAACAAAACACTTCCCAGCTTTGCCCTTTTTTCCCCCTTTCTGTGCTGAAAGCTCTGCAAATTTTTCAGCAAACTGACTTGTTTGTCAAGATAATGTAAGTGAAAGCTGTCAATAAACAGCCCGGGCAGTGTCATCAGAATACCTACAAATGCTGYAGTGGCAGTTTTTGCTCGGTTTTGTTGGTTGGTCACAGACAGCGTGCAGAGGGGAAGCCTAAGGACGATCATGATATTTGGCAGGGGTGTGGAACTACTACTGAAATGAAACGGAGTAAAGGCAAAATGCACGAAGGTCCTTGCTGGAAATTCTAGTAAGAGAAGCCTGGCAACAGTGAGACAGGGCAGGCACATGGAAGGAGCCCTTGAGAGGTAAGTAACTTGTTCATTCAGGATTGGAGCTGGTAGAATGAGCTTAATGGGGTGCTAATATGGTCAAAACAGGGATTTAAGGAAATTAATCCAATTAAGTTARTCAATGACTTAAAGTCAAGTGTGCACTTCTGAATGTATGCAAACTTTAAGGATCTGAACCTTTSCATTTTGGACCTCACTGCATTCCAGCACCTTGCAGCAAGTTGTGAATTCATAATATAAGATTTTTTGCCCTTTGACATAATTAATCAAGTAAGGCCCAACTTTCCTATTACGGATTGAGCTTCAGGTGATAAATGGTGACATTTTCATTAATCCTCTTAATCACAGTCTTTATTGCACCAGTATGAGGCTAGGGAACAAAACAACCAGAAGATTTATCAGACCTTCTATGTCTAAGGGCATATTTCAACAGCTAGAAATGTCACCCACCTAGTTTTGTGAGGTAAGATGTAGGACAAGTTATACGAGCTGTGAAAGGCAATTGTCTTGGTTGAACATGGACTCTTCATCATTATAAACTTGCTTAGCAGCTTTTGTTGGTACTTAAGGACAGCTGACACAGAACTGAAGAAATGCGTGGCACAGACTTGCTTCTTGGGTTAGTGCTGTATTGATTTGTGATGAGCCAGTAGCCTGTAACAGAGTAATTCTGAAGGTGCAAAAAGGCACAAGTCAGCTGGGTGTTCGCATCAATTTACTGAAGCTTGTGCTTGCTTATTAACCACTGAATATCTGTGGTTTTGTTCGCATACTGATGTGCTGTATTTTCTCTTGCTGTATTGTTAGAGCAGCCTACGATGGGGAGGTGTGACCTAGAATTTCTCCTCATGAGGATGGAAAGTAATCATGGAGTAACAGAAGTTGGATGTTTTCCTTCTTCATAACTTGGCTGAATTTTCTCCTTGTAGAAAATAATTCCTTCTCTGTAAAACCTCTTCAATAACACCAGATAACTACATTCCCATTAAATGTTTTTCAGTTTGCCGTCCTTGGGGGGCGGTCACCTTTTTTACATTTATCAATCACTATATTGCACATTTCAATAAGAACTTTTCCTCACACCTTCAAAATATGGAGCAAATGTCAAATTTCTAAAATTTTATTCTTTTGAAAAACACAGCATGATGATGATGATGATGATGATGATGATGATGATGATGATGATGATACCAGGAGCCTGCTAAATTTGGTAAGGTGGAAAACTGTTTCCTATTAATGAACTGTCATTAATTACAGAGTACCAGCTCTTTTTTGTCAAGTCTGACAGTAGATCAGTATATACTAGACAGTAGTAGAAGCAGATCTCTGTTCTGAGTTTTAGCCTAATTCATGTGTGCTCCATCCACCCTTAATTAGGATCATTTACAAATCATACTTCCAATACTCTGTTTCATTTGAAATGTATTAGCAATCTGTGCATCACTTATTCCTTATTGGATGGACGTCTACTGTGTGTTAGGATTGGTTGGCACGTGTGTGTCTCTTTACAGTTATTAACAGTAAATTCATTTGCCTTTTTTTCTAGGCCAGTACACAGTAGAGGAGCTCAACAGTTAGTTTGTTAGTGAATTTAGCAGGATCASAATCTTTCCTTTAAGCACATAACTAGAATCGAAAGCATGAGCACATGCTTAAAACATTTCTGTGGGTGTCTCAGAGCACACAGCACGCTGCAGCTTGGAGAGCTGGGGGCTTCTGTGTAGGGAAGTTTAGGTTGCAAGGTTCATAGATGGGTTTTGTGTTCTCCTTCATTATCGATTTTACTTTTCCTTGAACTGAGAATACAGTATGGAAGAATACTTGTGTTTTATAAAACTGTTAACCTAATTAACATGAAAAAAGACTTTCAGTGACATTTTTGGCTGTTACAGTGTTTACTCCAGATAAACTGCATTAGCAAAGAAACCCCCTTGAGCTCCACTGCGCTTGGCAAGCACTGTATATATAGATGGCTTTTCACAGCAGCTGCAGCAAAGCAGAAAGGAAGGAAAACTAATAAAAGTGAGAGAAATTGCCTAGATATTCATTTAAGGGATAAAGGGAGGGTAAAAACAAATAAGGATTAATTATATTTTTACAAGCTATTCTAGGCTTAGCCCCCAGTGGGTGCATATGGATGTCTGTGGTTTCTGTGCGTCTCTGGCACAGATGAGATCCGAACAATCTAACATTTCTTTTGCTTTATAGACAGCTTAAATAACTGTCTGGCACYCGTATATGCATGCACTTCGTTATGAATGAATTACGGGTTGCTTTCTAATCACCGCAGAGGCAATTGGTGTATTTCAGAAATAGCTCTCTGAGCCTGTTCATGGCTTCAAGTTTCATTTTAAGATTTCTATTTAGAAGTTTTTTTTTTTAACATGTAGATAGAGTATATTCCACCAGCCTCAATGCATACCTACTAATAGGCATTCCTTGTTCAGCTGGGAAAAGCTACATTAGAGATAATAAACAAATCAGGGGGAGGAAGGCGGGGGAGCCTAGAAAACACCTTGTGTGAAACGTCGCATCTCCCGTTCCTATGGGCACAGCCTCAGCCTCGCGCCGCCCTCCCCTTACCCCGCCCTTCCGGAAGGTTCTGTGGCTCCTCCCCCCCCCCCCCGCCCGGGGTGTGCTGCCCCCCCCCCCCCCCCGTCCTTCTGGAAGGTTCCATGACTCCCCCCCGCCCCTCCGGGCCCGCCTCCCGCTCTCCCCCTCCCCGCGGGTTCTGGAAGGTTCCTCGCCCGTTCTGGAAGGTGCCGCGGCGGGGCGCGGTGGCTCCTCGCTGACTTGAGGCACAACCCGAGCTGGGGACTAGGTAGGTGCCTTTGTCCAGCGTGCTTTTTGCTATAGATTACGCAGTGTGCGCCTCCACTTTCTGGAGGAAAGCTTCCTGCTTCCTAACAGGAGCTTTAGGGGAGAGGGAGGAGAATTCTCGTGTGCGTGAGCGGGCATGTGCCTGCTGCGTGTGGCGACATCCTGGCTGCCAGGAAGCATAATCGTGACTTTGGTTAGTCCTCATCCACTCCTTAATGTTAACAGGTATCATCTTCCTTCTCCAAGCTGGGCACCTAGTAATCTTGTCATTTTAAGCTGCAATTTTCTGCATCTTTTAAAATTTCTCTAAATTATCGATTGCGAGACCATGATATGAAGCAGTTGTTTTAAAGGCAAGTCCTTCTTATAAGGTTGCCAGGTGTTTTGTTTTACTACTTTGAATTGTGTGGGATTTTAGGACAATATTTGGGTAAAAACGACCTTTTGGGAACGTTTGTGTGATGACTTGTATGCCAGGGGCCGTAGGGGACATCCAGTTGACTTCAAGTAGTATTTTGGTATTTACTCTTAACACATTGTACTACAAAGTAACAAAGCAACATGGTGTTACTTTTTTCAGAGCTGTTGAATGGAGACAGGACAGCAAATTAAAGCTCTACATTGTAGCACTGAAGATATTAAAGCCTTCGGGAGCTGTAAAATCAGTTTTTGTTTAGGTGGGTACAAATCTGGGCATCTATGTTGTGAGATTGTTCTCTGATGAAAATATCTCTTCAAAACCTGATCAGGAATTAAGAGAKAAAATGTAGTCTTAGCCTGAGAGAAACCTGTTGTGGTGTGTGTTGTAGAGAGAACATAAGAAAGCAGTTTGCGAGGAGAGCTTGATAAATCCTTAGATTGTTAAGAGTTAAACACAACTAAGATGGATGTGCACCAAGAAATGCTATTTCAGRCTGAACGTAATTAAAAGTGAGAATAATTTATGTTAAAGGTAGAAATAGTGTTTATTTTTACAAGATTCCTTGATTAAAAGCTTAAAACATATGTGCAGTAGCAATTCTGCCCTACTTTACTGTGTTGATCTTGGTTGATCTAGGGGGAAGGGCAATAGATTGTGACTGCAGAACAGCTGTGGACAGAAATTAGCTGTGTACTCGTTTATCTTCCTGTTAATGTTGTTTTTTCTAGTGTTCATATATCCCAGAAGGAGAATTAACATGCGTTCATTTACCCCCCAAAATAAGCTTTTAGAATAAAAGTGAGCTTCAAAATAAGTTGGTTCAAAAGGAGTGAAATTTGCTTTGTGTAGACAGAATATGGCCCACAAAGATTTCACTAAGACTGAGGTGGCACATTGATTCTATTGGCACAAAGTGATTTTTCTATWAAATACTAACCTATTACTTTGTTTGTTGATATCATACAATTAGAAAAACCTCTCCAAATGTTAATTTTTATAAGGTGAAATTCCCTAGTAGCAAATTACTCTGGTGGAGATGACCTGTGAATGAAAAGAGATTCATCTGTTTTAGCATGCCCCTGATTAATGCTGTCTCTTTTACTGTTTTTCTTATTTAAAGAAAGAGAAGTTTTGGTGTATAAGTTAACGAATAGTTCAAACTATTATTCCAATGCTAAATTTATTAAATAAGTGTTCAGAATACATTGGATAACAAATGAGTGACTTCTAAGGTAATCCTAAGACCCGAGAGGGATATCTAATCAACATAATRATGATAATGGATGAATCTTTGTGGCTGCTACATGACTGTTTAGTTTTAATGTGGCTTGTACATATACACATGTATTCTAACTTTGCCTTCTTGGCCACGAGGGCATAATTTTAGGTAGTRTGGGTATTATTTCTATGTTTCTGACTGCCAAGTTTTGCTTTTCTCTCTTTCTCTCTCTTTCCCAGTACTACAAAATAATGTGAATAAAGTGATGGTTTTTATTTATTTTTTGTTTCTCCAATCAGATATATTTTCAGGCTGGCAGTGTGCTTTGCTTCTACATCTTCAATTTTTTTTTTTGTACAGTCTTATTTTTGCATAAGATGTCTTGGATTGACAGTTATCTTACTGATTTGGTACCTGGAAGGTAGTATGAGAGGGTGCTAAATTAGATAATTGTTTTTGTAAGATAATTATTTACAGAGGTGCAGCAGTTCAGCAGTATGTGCACAGATGGCCTGATTAATGTCTTCTCCAAGCTAATTTTTTGAGCAATCTGTTGTTTAAGTTTTCTGTAGCATCTGTGAATCCTGTCTGTTCACCAGGCCTCATACCAGCTTTTCTGCTATCTACTAGATTTAATTTGCTGCAGGCATTGGTAAAACTGGTATGGAGGTAAAACTCTAGTTGGTTTGTACTTTCACAGTTACAGTTGTCTCTGGTTTTACCACAAGAGTAAAATAAGAAGGCAGTGACTCTTGGGAAAGTAGTGGATCCAGAATTGCATGGTCATTTGTCTACCTCAGTCCCTGAGATGATAGAGCTTTTAAAACTTTTTTTTTAAAACAAATTGTGTTACATTAGAGATACTTCTGTTGCCTCTTGGAAATTATGCCTTATTGAACACGCTGACTTGAGTAACGGAAAGAATTAAAAAATGTATTTAACAGTTGACTTCATCTGTCTAATGCCAAGTAGATACCAGAATTTACCTGAGTGTTTCTCTGGATTGATCTTKGTCAATACTAGCATGAAATTACTCATTTCAGTAAGATTCAAAGGACGGTTGCATAAGGTCAAAACATTATCTTTTATCMTGATAATATTGATGAATATATGTATATGTATGTATGTAGTTAAATGTAGCTAAATACTTGTTTGAAACAGAGGAGCTGGAAGAAATTGGTAGATTCATTTTGAYGTTTCTCAGAATATTCCAGAATGTTCCAATTCTGAACTATTTTCATTGAGAGAGAATATGAGACCCAGTCTTGTTTCCACTTCTACTCTACTATTTATTGTGCAAGGTGAGGCCTCTGCCTTCAGTTGGTTAGCGTACCGAGTTCTCGGCTTACACTGATTTCAATAGTAGAGGGTGTGTGTGTTTGGGGAAAAAATATCATGTACAGGGAGCAAGTTCCTCTTAACGTTTTAGAGACGAAAAAGTGAACATAGTTTCAGATTTTGGTAACTGGAAGAATCTAAGACTGGTAACTGGAAGAATCTAACGGTTAGCATAAAAAAAAAAGTCACTTCAGTGCTTTTGGTTATCTGTATAACAAAACCATTATTTAGTCTAATAAAAACATTTTTAGAACAAGGATAGTGTACATTGAACTGTACAGTATTTGAATAAACAGTGGTCACAAAATAAGTTTGAATATGCTCATGCATATTCTATTCTTACATTTCTTTTTAAAGACAAAGATGATATGTAAAGCTTGAAGTTGCTAAGAARTAATAATAATGCTGCTACATTTTGAAAAAAGGCCTGAAATCTTGAGTGTTGCCAAGACAGTTTGTCATTGTATTTCTCAATTTGCTTCTTGATTATTAAGTGTAGGAGATAGGAGATGAAATGCAGAGAAGGGAAGATGTAAACTTTCATTCAGAAGGGAAAATATACTTGGAAATTCTGAATATTCAGAATCACAGAATATTTAAGGTTGGAAGGGACCTCTAGAGATCATCTAGTCCAGCCTTAAGTACCTAAGAAGATACTAAAAATGTTGGAAAAGCAAGGTATTGCTTGTAGTAAAATTAAGATTGTCCTTTAAGAACTTGAAAATACATGAGATATTTGTAACTTTATGCTACTGTATTTGTTTAGAGGACTATTTAATCCATGCTGATACTGAACTTTTGGAGATGACGATACTTAACAAGTRTTCCTGGTGTCAGACAAGTGAATATGGAGTTCAGCTCACCAATTCATTTAAAAACATTTCTGCATGTATGGTGTCTGCATCACCAACAGATTATAGATTCTGTCAATGAGTTTTGGTAAATTTTATTTTTTAAAGGATTTAGCTAAGTCTGTGCGTGGTTGATGGCCTCTTTCTGTGATTAAGTGTCATTTTGCTTATCATATTTGTTGTCAAATTTGTTGTCAAATTGAAATAAGGAAAATAAAGAAAAATCTAAGCATATTACATGTTTACATGATTGCACAACTGGATAGTCGCTTTTTTGAGAATCATGCTTTCTTCCGCTTTAATATAACATGCAAAATCTCGTCTGCTCACATGAATTGTGCTTTTTATGCTGGAATTAAACTGAAAGGTCTATGTGGATGAAGAAAGAGGTAGGGACAGGACAATACAGAAGTTGTTTTTTTATTTATTTATTTTAATGCAATTTTCAGCTTGTCTCTGAGTGATTTTCTTTTTATTTCTATGTATACACTCAGCAAAAGGTGTTAAGGGAAAAGATATCTTTTTATAAAATGTTCTACTTAGAGCTTTTCATCTACTGTTAGCTTTAGACTCTTTGAAAGTCCTTTTTTCAGATACTAAAGGCTGTTTGCAAGAGATTTTAAGTCTGGTGCTGGTTTGGGTGATATATTCATTGAGGCACTGTAAGTTAAATATCATCACATCTACAGACAAGTGCATTAAAAYCACTTTCCTCTTCTTGATGGAATGTTCAGCTAACTTGGACTGTGAGGGAATAAATGCAATCCAAATGTAGTATCATTTCTTTGCCTGTAACTTAGTGGWCACTTAGAGAGGAGATCAGCTTTCTGTTTCGGTTGTTTTTACAGTATTCTAGAGCAGTAAGAGAAAGCTTAATTGGTCTTTGCATCAAGCTTCACTTCTTTAGAGAGAAATGAATAATTTATGAAATGTTACTGAGTAGGATTTTTCACTCATGTGGCATCTTTGCATCAAAATGTTAAGTCTTTAAAAGTCTGTTTGCTATTTATACTTAGACCAAGTTTGTCTATGTGTATGTGAGACTGGTCTGAATACATGCAACTTTAAMCAGATTGCAACTGGTCTTTCCAAGATTTATATCATATGAAAGAAGTTTAGTCCATTGGTGCTCAAGTACCTTGTATGTTAATTATTGAAATCAGATCTTTAGTGTGCTTGACTTGCAACATTACAGGAAGCATTTTGGTTGCATTATACTTTGAAGAGTTTCTTTTTATTAGTAAGATACAGTTGAACACAGACAGTGATGAGTCCTAGGTCATAAGATAGAACTTATTTTGTGAAAAACGGTAGTTATTATGATGTTAATATTGTACTACATATATCAGGCTGCAGGATAGGTTAGAGATATACATAGTTAGAGATGTATAAAGTGTAAAACAGAAATGCAGAAAGAATCATAAGATCATCAAAAAGAGACTTGCATGTATATAATGCTTCCCAGTAGTTAAATTGGCAGATTCAGGAATGTCTCTGCAAGAGTCAGAGGCAGTTGAGAAAGACAAATAGGGAAGGTAACTAGCATAGTTTTTCAGGTATGCTGCTGAGCATGGTTTCTAACTTCACTAACAGTTAATAAAAATTAAAGTAATATTTTAACTTTCATCCAGAAGTATCCTAAGGCATAAACTATATAAAATAACAATGTGGAAACTTGTCAGCATTTTACAAATAGCTCAGTATTACTCTTCAACTTAATCTGAAAAGTTAAATTTTACAGTAGAAAATGAGTTGAAAAACAGGCAACATTGTGATACTGTTTTATTGCCCGCTGGAGGTCAGTTTTCACATCGCGGGAATGTGATTTTCCACTCCAAAAATGTTCAATCTGTGTAAGCTTTATTAAGCTCATAAAAATGCATATAATAATCATAAATGCACATAACAATGCAGCAGTGACTAGAAGACATACATACATCAATGCGACCTTTTCCTTAAGAAGTATAAAATAGTCTACTTGTTACACTATTTTTCATATTATTTAACTTAGTTGTACTTCGTGACTTCTTGTGGAATGGTTGCAGTGTTATTTCTGAGCAATTCATTGATACTTCTCTGAGGTATGTGTCTGCATGCAAGAAAGTGTACCCTTCACAGCGCAATCAGGGGTCAGGTGTCACTAGGACACTTGAAACCCAAGAATATTCTAATAAGGTGATCTAATCTAGGCATCTAATGAGCGCTCATTGTAATATTTGGGCTATTTAAAGCTCTCAAATAGCTATAAATGTACTACAGAAATAAGTCACTGTTGCCTATATGTATATTCATATTCATTTATAATTTCAAATTACTTTCAATTTTTAAGATGAAAATGTGACCTTACTGATGTTAAATCTCCTTTTTAAAATCAGTTAATTTGTCTTTTACTTTTGAGCTTGAAGATAAATATTGCCATGGTTTTTGGTCTGCTGTAGCCTCAATTCATTGTCAAATGACTATATGAAGTGAAAAACTTKCTTAGAAGTAGTATTTCTTCCATATATTTTCAGGTGGTTTTACAGACTACTTATATCCTGCCAAATTTTTTATCTACCATAGGACATCATATATTATTTTTTTCCCAAAGCAAATTCATGCTGTTGCATCAAGACAAAAAGACTRAGCTCGTCTCAAATCAGATTATAAATTACAACTTGTTAATAAATTGTTTTCCAAAATGCACAGTAGTTATATTGAGGTCTAAACAGTAGTTTGGCATAACTGTCTGGGAAACTGCAGAATAACTCTGACTCTGCTTTGCTTGTCCCTGTTTGAAAACCGTGCAAAACACTGAAGAACAGCAAACGCTCATGCTGCTGACTGCTGTGGTCTTTTCTTGACAGGACATCATTGTTCTAAGTTTGACTTCCTATATGAGTTGCATATTTCTCTTAGCTCGCTAGTGATGAGGTAGACAAGATGTAGGGCTTAAAAGATGGAAAACACTTTCTGTTTGATGTTGCTAATTTAAAAGTTGCGCGAATGTCATCATAGTTCTCTGATTTATTATCAAAGGTGAGTTTTAAATAATTCTTTTAGTTTGTTCAAGGTAGTTGAGGTTTTTATAAGATTGTGGATGTTTGAGAGTTTAACTGAGAAAGATTTACATAGATGCTCTGATTCAGAAGAATTACAGCTTTGCTTTTTGAAAAAAATACAGTAGTTGGCAATACAGTTACAGTGTGAATGGAGAAAACTGAAGTTTGCGTAAGAGTTTTCTTTTGAGTGTTTTTTYATTGGGATTTTCTGAATACCTCTGTCCTTGAGATATTAGAATATTTTGTTCTCCCTTTCTCATTTTATGTGTGTATAGTAGAGAAAAGCTTTCTTTTATAGGCTGATATATCCCATAAAATTACACGTTGCATCTCTTATTTTTGCATATTAACAGCTGATAACTTTTTGAAGAGATTGGAAGTTTTTTTTGCTCTAAAGTTTTCAGGCTATCTGCAGCACTTAAGATTTTATTTTAGGTGTAGCAATGATTAGCGTTTTTTCCTTAATTTGGGTTAAGAGCATAATAACAGCTTTTAAAGCAGTCTTCATCCAAAGATATCCTTAGCCCCAAAATGTACTTTAGAGYATCTGTAGAATAAACTGGACAGCCAGGGTTCCCAGGAACTTGCTCACACTGTGCTAACAAATATTAAAGATCTTTTGGGCTTACTTGGCAGAGCAGTGAGTAGCCTTGAACAGAGCTTTCATCAGTGAATAAATTCTCGACAGAAAGTATTTGTTAGAAGAATATGAAATCTTCAACCAGAAGAGGAATAAGAAGCTTTCTTAAACAGCTTAGTCATCAGTAATACACGGTATGAGTGAGCTTGGAATCTGGGCTGACATAAGCAGAAATTACGCTTTTACTGGCAAAGTCGGGTAACATCTAAAGAACGTCTTGCTTTATTCATTACAACTTACATATGAGGAATTTAGCTGGGAGATGTATTATCCTAAGAAAATAACTCATATTTTCAGACGTGTATTTGACTGTGGTGCATTTAACTCTTTATTCTCAGTGTGGACTTTTAATGAGTAAAGCTGCTCTTAGCTGAGGATGAGACAGATAGTGATAAAGTGCAGTGATGTATTTACCTTTTGCTACCTAAAAATCTAGTTTCAAATTGAGCATTTTATTATCTATAGGTATTCCAAGCTTTGCTTGTACAGTAGAGAATGCTTTTCTGACTAAGAATTGTTGGTTCTTTATTCTGTAATTTTATTTTGACAGTACGATGTACTTAGACTTGAAGACCCTTGAAGAAGTGCATCAGTGTAGCAAATACCAAGCAAATGTGATGTATTTGTGTTGCTCAGGAGATGGACTGTCGCATAATAACGGATTTGTCTCTTTTGAGAAACCTTTCCAGATGTGTGTGATATTTTCAGGGAAGCAAGGTAATAAATCTTCTCAGTGTGTAGGGCCTGATTTTCTTATAGGTTGCGGTAATTTAGTATTGATGAAATAGCTCATCATCCCTTTTAGCAACATGACAGCTTCAGAAAAGACTGTGATTTGAGGTTCTCCAATAATTCATTCTTAGCCTTACATTTGAAGAAATTACACTTCAGATTTTTTCATCCTTTTCCAGACATGTTTAACTTTTTTCTTTGTGATTTATATGGGTTATAGTGTTACAGATTGTGGTGGTAAGGAAATCTTTTCAGGATGCAGTGAGGAAAAGACCAACARGGCACCAGATGGTTGAGGCCATGCTAATGATTTATTGGAGTCTTGATTGTTTGAAGTGAAGTAACTATTAATCTAAGCACCTTCTACTGAGACTGGCAGAATATTTTTACCTGTGCATAAGCTACACACACTGCCATTTAAGCACTAACAGAAGAAAATTTTACCCATTTTTTGATAGAAACTAACGATTTCATAAATTGAAGTGTGAGGCAAAATACCAGTTTTACTGTTATCATAGCAGAGTTGTTGTGAATTCTAAGTACCAAGAGAAAAGTTGTAATGCAGTAAAATGTGCAGTTTTGAGYGACTAACTACTTACTGATTTTTGTTTTAAAAAAAAAAAAGTAAGCTTCTCTTTTGAAGTCTTAAAGAAGTTTGTGTTCTATGATTTTTGTCCGTTGTTCTTTGAGGCAAATGGATCCTTGTTAGATTTTAGTTGTAAAGTGACTTAATACAACTGCTTAATGTTTATATCCAGAATTTGCTGCTAGTGCTTTAATATTTAACTTAAAACGTAGAAGTTTACTTTAATAATTTGTTTAACTTAATACTTAACTGAAGAGTCAGGAGTGGAGAAACATAAGAAGAAAATCTTTTGTTCCCAAATTAAAAAATGTCATGGTAATGGACTGCAAATAAAAGTGATTACTCGTGGATTAAGAAGTCCTTTSCAGCCATATCCTGAGTATATTTAGCCAGAGGGCCACATTTGTTTTTCTTCTAGTGTTTGATATGAAATGGTAAAATCCATTCAATTGATCCCAAGATGCTGATCTGCTTCAATAACAGCCATTGTATTGCATTTTCTTGCACTTTGAAATGTTACTGCTTTAGACAGCTCCATAGGAAAAAGATCAGTATTCTGACACTTAACCTTTCAGAATACTTTTTTTCTAATGTGATGATATATTAATCCAGCATGAGTGAATCTGGTGTTATATGTGGGATGCACAAGCAGCCCTGAGACTGAGGCAAAAAATCAACTAAAATATTCAGTATTATAATTATATGAATTACTTTTTGTAAGCAACATTGGAAAATCTTTGCTTTCAAACTCAAAGGAAAATAAAAGTTTTTGGGAGGGCATAAATTCTCTTAGAGTTCTATTAGAATGATACCAAAGCATTTGTAGTAATTGTACATAATATGCAGTGTGAACTCCTCTYGAAAAGTGATTTCTTCAATAATAACCCTAACTTTTAAGCAGACAAGACTCTGTATCATACAGGTAGGGAACAGATGACTCATCTAGGAATAGTATGACTATGCAGGTAAAGTGTTTCTAGGTAAGCATAGCTATTATGTGCAGTACTAGGCTTCTATCTGTCRTTCTTAGTCACAGCTTATGAGTTTTGGTAAAGTAATTTGTGACCTTGGGCTGATTGATAATGTTTGTATCAGTGAACTGACAACAATGAAAGCCTTTGTTTAAAAAAAGTAATAATTCAGTGGTGATCAATTGTAGTAGTATCCTTAAGTAAAGGAGGAGTTGTTTTTACATTTTAGCAGATCAGCCAAATAAACCATTGCATGAGTTTTGAATAATTATGAAATAACTATGCATATTTATATCTATGTTGATACTTATAGTGTTACAGAGGGCAGTTTCTGATCCATGAAATGTTAGTGGGACTCGTATAGAATACAGCTGCTTTAGCAAGCAATGACTGTCACTTAACTGTTCTCATATAGGTGCAAAAGTTCACATGAGACCTTATATGACCTTAACATGGTGAGAAGGTCTGCTAGATTCCCCATACTGCAACCCTGGTTGTGCCCTCTCTGAAATGCATGTGTTACCTCCTGTTGATGTTGAATTACCAAGAACTCAAGTGGGTATGGGTTCTTTTTCTTTTGTTTCATCTAGTTTGTAGAACCATGAAGTACCTGAATTATTTTTTATTGTAGAGGAAGTTGTGTTTTTTCCATAGTGTATAGTAAAATAAAATGGGCCTTAGGCTTATATAAAAAATCACGTTATCCATAGAAATGCATTATCAGTATAAGCTGTAGTATAAGACTATTCTAGTAGAAAATCATACCAGTAGTTAAAATAATTATCTGTGGGTAGCTCAAGGCATAGATGACTTATCTGTATCTTATTATAGCAAAACAAGGCTAATGTAGGGGACAAAGGAAAAAAAATAGAGGGGGAAAAAAAAAAAGCAGTTTGGACAGATGGTTTGAAAAGCTCAGAAAAAGGAGACAACCACAAGTAATCTCGGTCTGGTCCTGTTCAACTTATTCATTAACGACCTGGATGAAGGGCTGGAGTGCTCCCTCAGCAAGTTTGCTGATGATACCAAACTGGATGGAGTAGCTGATAGCCCTGAGGGCTGTGCTGCCATCCAGAGGGACCTGGACAGACTGGAGGACTGGGCAATGAGAAACCTCATGAGGTTCAACAGGGGCAAGTGCAGGGTCCTGCACTTGGGGA
>NW_020455545.1:714956-755644 GCF_003342845.1 Nothoprocta perdicaria
TTCCAACCTTGGGCATTCTATGATTCTGTGATTCTAATCTAGCTGAAGCCTTAGCATCTGAATTTGAAATTTCCTAATGGTATCCAAACAGAAGAGAAAGCCRCGCTACTGCTATTATGTGCTGAACCCCTAAGATGGGGACAGATCATGAGATTTCTTCTTGTCATCCGTTGTCTCATTTCCATCATGCTTCTTTTCTTAATTTCTTGCTCAAATGTGTTCTTGGCCAAGATATGAATATATATGTTCTTTCTCTAACAAAAAATAAGTTTTCTCGCAAATATATTCTTGGTGTATTTTAGAGTCTGGAGATGAGTACATACTTACATTTTTTTCATTTATTTAAGGTTGCTAATCTTGCTTGTTCATTGTCAACAAATGAAGATGGAATGAAAATTGTCCAAATGGCAGCTAATCACATAGAAGTTTTGTGCCCACAGGTATGACTTTTTTTCGATTAATTTCCATCACAGTGCACTAGGTGTATGTTTTTGTTACACAACACAGATGTTTATTCATATTCATTCATCCTTCAAGCTAAAACTTGCACACAATTCACACTAAAATTTAGTTAAACTGAGACCAAAGAATAACTCATCAGCAAAAAAAAAATCAGTTAATATATTTGTTTACTTACTAACGTACTTAGTTTAGTATTACACTACACTATTGTATTACTGCAATATTACTGAAGTATTACTGCATCTTGAGTTAGTGTGCATATATATTCCCGTGTGAATTTCTCYTACTAACAGCAGTCTAAAAGCTTGAGATTTTTGCCTTAAACAATTGAGTGCACAGCTGCACATACATTTTTGGTAAGGGATTAGTTTCGAAATGGTATTCACTTTTGTATTTGTCATGTTTAAAATTACATATACATATACATATATATATATATAAATTCTGCAATTGTGATTTATTTAAAGCAAAACACATCGGTTTGTGTAAATCTGAGTTCATCAACCTTGAGGCTGTATAAATTCAAAACCATTAATTCTTAAAAGAACAGTATGGGTTACATGGTGGTCTGAATATACTGCTTCACACGTGTTTGAATGATAAATGCAATTGAAATAGAAAGTGAAGAGCAAATATTAATATGTTCATTTAAAAGGTTGAGGAGTCCATTTTTTGCCTGTTGAGTAAATGGCAAGACTCATACATGTCAAGAAAATGTGATAGCCTGAAAATATCTACAGACCCACAGTGTTTTCTCTTGAATCATTCAGCTTGTGTCTATTTCTATAATGTTTTTACAGTTCAGTATTTTCCATCTCACTCTTTGCTTTAATTTATTGCTGTTTTAATTTTTGTAAGAAGGTTTTTATGAACAATTTCTTCCAAGTTCTTTGTTTCTCTGAGGGTACAAATACACATTTTAAATACATTATTATGCATCCAGATGTAATTTTCTTTTTATTGAAAACGTACACTTCAAGTATTGTGAATGTGCTACTAGAAATTCCAAAATACTGTTTTTACTTCAACATTGATTTTTTTTCACAGCCTTTTAAGTTTATAAGTTTTAATTTTTTAAATTTAATTTCCAAATGAAAGTTTGATTTTAAATTAATTTTTTAACTTCATGGGTAAAATTGGGATGAATTTGTTGATGATTATTGATTGTCTCAATGGTGAACGTGGTGTGCATGCATTCTGATTATGTAATTATTAGTTAGGTATTCATCATGCAAGGTTTGCTGCTTTCCAAGATAAGCACCATGTCTTCTGAAAGCAATTGGTGTTTTACTTAAGTAAGAAATAACAGAAGGCTCCTGTTTTTTTTACAGTAAAAACGATTTTGTTATATCATTAAAAAATTTTCCATGGGGGAAATAAATAATCATCTCTTAAGATCCCTGTAGAGCATATCAGTTAGAGTTTGGAAGGGGGAAATCTGCATGCAGAACTCCCCAGTGGTCTCTAGATCTTCATGGTAAAAGCTACTTCTTATTCTCAGAARTACACTTGAAGGATAACTTGTTTGAAGTGGTCATGTTCACATTGAAATCTGGATAGGTTGAGTTAAAAAGACTCCCAAACTAGGAAAACCCTTGTAATCTTGGAGTTTTGCAGTTTTGAGCAGTGAAATTTTCCATATAGCAGTGGGGAAAAAGGCAGATATAGAATTTGCACACCCTGGAGGGAAGCCCTTACATGATTAGATTATATGCAAACACTAATGTTACACTGACAGTACAGTTCTTAAAAAAATAAATGAACAAACAAACAACAAAAGGGTTGAAATGTTTTGAGATAGCAGAAGAAATTGTGATATAAAAAACATATTGCTTACTCTTTCTGYATTTGCATGAACGTTTCATGAGCAACTAACTTATAAAGTATAGGTATTCTATCTATAATAATAGAATCAATAAAAAGTAGCTAAGATGTTTCACAAAATGAAAAATAATTTCTAGCCAAATTATTACAAACTTTTGGGAGGGAAGGTTTCTTTACTATTTTGCATAAATATTAACAGAATATTTGCAAAAGCAAGTTAATGCATTTCTGGCTTTGAGCAATAAAGCTGGAAATCTGCAGAATTATTTCTTAATCTAAAATTTGAGATTTTTACCTATATGTTTCACTTTTGTGGTACATTTTAAGAAATCTGTCTCCTCTTGTTCCTGTGGAATAGGTGAGGATTGCAGGTAAGTCTTAAACCTTTCAGAGTTGAGAAAGATTAAAAACATCCTAGGAGACTAGCACATGAGAGTGCAGATTTATCTTTGCCTGGATTCTTTATTTACATATACCTCCAGTTTGACCTAATATACTTTCAGGTGGCCCACCAACCATGTCTTCCACACTAAACCAAAAAAGCAGGAGTTAGGGGAAAAAAACTCACAAAATTAATTGTGTTCCATCTTGTTGTGTGACCAGGGTTCTGTGGAAGAACTGGGTCATTTGTTCACTTACCATAACCCTACATTTTTTTTTGAAGGACCTATTTGGAAGCAGGTGAGAGTGAGTGTACAGTAACAGTAAAATATGACCTACATGGATATTGTAAGACCTTTTGGCTCTTAAGGGCATCTTCATGCTTGTTTTTCAAAAGAACATCATACTGTGCAGACTAGGCTGTCCTATATACTACACATCATGCTGTGGCCATTATATGAGGTAGCTGAGGAACAAGACTCGTGGCACGATCTGCCCTTTGAGTGTCTTGGTGAAATTGAGGTTAGCTGCCCTTAGTCCCAGCACTCTATCTAAGGCTGTATTTCTTCTGAGAATCAAAGCGTTAAGTTTGTATTCTCTCCTACAGCTATAACTGCAGTAAACACCAGGATTTGCCTTGATGACTAATTGTACCACCCCCCACCCCCCCTCCCGAAAAAAAGGAAGATTGTAAAGAATTAACTGAGATTTCTTAAATTTTTGTTTTATTTGTTTAGGAGGTGTAGTTTCTTGTCAAAGTTTCTYGTCAAAGACTTTGTTCCTAACTATTTACGTTAGTTTATTGAATTTATAAAATTCAATAAAGGGATATTTAAATGCATAAAAGGAGCATTTAAAAACATTATATTTACTATTCAGCAGATTGTCTGTAATTCATTTGGTACCTACACCTTCTCCTCCCTGCATTGTACCTTATGGTTCCTCATGTGCTTTAGCAAAATATTTACACAAGAAGCTCAGGTGGCTTACTCTAGGAACTGAAGAGTTTGCTTAAATTTGTTTGAATTCTGTTCTTACAACATGTTTAGTTTGGCTGTCTGGAAGTATCTGTATCAGTCACCCTAAAGAGTCTAAATTGCATTTGTAAATCTACAGTTATATTAAAAAAAAAAAAGGGGGGGGGGAATGAGAAATGGAGAATTGTTACACTTTGATTCTATCAGCTTGATAAATAGAGGAAATTTGGATAAATGGTTCATTACAGCAAACTTAGTTTTGAGCTATTGCATACTTCCTTTGAATCTTTCGTACTAGGTCTGACAACTATTAAGACTATTGAGGAATGTTACTAAAATTATTAAAAAGTACTCCTGTTGAAAGACCTTATTAACAAAAAATAACTGTATTTTAGATTCCATATTTATGAAACTAAATTCATTCTTGAGGCGGAGACCTTGCTGCTGTTTTGCTCCAACTGCTGTTAGCAAGGGCGCACAAACTGATTTCATTGGGCTCTATCAGTTTACTCCTCTCCATCCAGATTTCATACACAGACATCATGRGGTAATACAGATCAAATGATAAAGTAATTTTTTAAAGTCACTCTGTGTGGTTGGTGTGGTGTGTAGCATTTTTGCTTGTTGTACTGTGGTGGCTAGAGCTGGGGATCATCATAAAGTATTAGATCTGATCTGCTTTTATGCAGATAGACTTCTTCGGGTGTTTGCTTTAATTTTTCCAATTAGAGTTTTAAGATTAAAAACGAAACAGCACCA
The DNA here is from genome assembly GCF_003342845.1 of Nothoprocta perdicaria. Taxonomy (NCBI): domain Eukaryota; kingdom Metazoa; phylum Chordata; class Aves; order Tinamiformes; family Tinamidae; genus Nothoprocta; species Nothoprocta perdicaria. The sequence goes on from NW_020455545.1 coordinate 719,360, forward strand.
TCTTAAACTTCTTGAATTCCCCTGAAAATCTCATGATGGCTGCTTGGCTATTCTGTGATAGTATTCAGAGAGAGAATAATTAACTACAAAATGCCTTGAGGCTTTTGGTCTTTCATATTGCAGCATCTGTTGTGTTAGAAAAGAATCTCCAACAAGTTTCCAATTTGTAATATTAAAATACCAACTAGGCAGGCTGAGTGGCCTCATCCTCTGTAGCAGTACACAAGATTTCTGTTTTTTTCTCTGCTTGTCCCACCTGCAGTTAGCACAGGCATTAGGAAGTCATGAGAATGATTGAGTTTCTTAAAGTTCCTGGAAGGCATTCGTGGTGAATTCATACTGCACAAATATGCTGTTAATGTTCTATAAACAATTTATTTATTTTGCTGTGTGTCCTTAAAATCTGAAAGCATTCTTCTCAGAAGAGGTTTTTTTTTCTCTTTCCAACTTCATCTCTTTTTCTGAATTTATGAGTTTTTCACAGATGACAAGTTTTTTGGTGACAGAYCCATACCAGAATTGCTAGAGAAGGAAAGAAAGGCAATAAAACATTATTATTAGAGACTTGTCATAAGAAAATGAATGAGTTTCTTCTCGTCCTCTCAGGAGAAGAGGATGGATCTACTGTAGGCAAGCTTGTAGTAGGACATGACAACAAAATAATACCACCTTTATAAAACTTATGTTTTCATGGTGCTTAGAAGAGAGAGGAGGATTGAAAATGAATGAAAAGGAATAAATCCCAGCAAATATAAATACTTAGAGCATTAATAACTAAATACAATTTCCTTGTATTTTAATTACAAAGTGCATTAGAACATAACATGTTCCTTGTGTTGAAGCAGGAGGTTAAGATGGCACTAAGATACAATTCCATCTGTGACACAGCTTTGTTTCACAGATTCAGCATACTGCTAATGTCAGCTACTCCCCCAGCTTTTGGGTCTTGTTCATGTCATATGGAGGATTGGATGCTTAATGGGGATCCCCAGGGCTAGTTCTGCACCTTGAAGGGGAACAGACACAAGCATTATGGCTGGCACTGTGACAGGCAAGGTGCAAACAGTAACTACCAAACACTAGAGGTGAAGCAAACATTCAGGATCCACATCAGACTTTTCTCCACAAATTCGTGTTCTTTTCTGCCGTCTGAGTAGAACTTTTATTGCTGGCCGTTATACCAGGAGCACACCTAACAGATGTATTATGGAGCCAGGTAAGAGAAAGAAAGCACTTAAAAAAAAMCCCAGGGACACTAAAACCTGTGTTTGCAGTTTTGTGATCTCTTCATGACTTTTATAAATTAGGTACAGTGGGTGAAATCCTTTAGATGCAAAGCTGCTTTTTATTTCATGGCACGTGCAGCCTGTACAGCCAGCGCTGAAAGATGCTGTTAGAGAGAACTGTCTTAAGTGGTGGTGCAGGAGTAGACTTGGTGAGTTGGGATATTTGCGGTACCTCTCTCAGGGAAATGTCTGATYTAGAGGGTGCAGAGAGCAATCTTTCAACAGATTATGGCTGCATCACAACCACTGTCAGCTTCTATATTTGTAATTTGGGCCTTTAAATGATTTCCACAGAAGAAGCAGTAAATGCAATGCAGCAGATGACTACCCTGCTTGTGTTTTCATGGTTTCTCCCATGCTAAAATGTCATTAAGGAAGTTTTGCTAAAATGTCATTAAGGAAGCAAAGAGAAGTAGCGTGTTCTGCAAGTGATGTGTCTGTTATATTTGTATAATGATCAAACACAAAACATATCTGGCAATTTGACAATCTGCTCTACTCATTTCCAAATCAAATGCCATCAGGAAATGCATCAGTGAACACAACATGGGAAGCAACCGTAGAAGTAGGAAGTACCAAACTATTTTTTCTGATTCCTGTAACTATTAGATAATTCTGCTTTACTATTGAGACTGGCACACAGAAGCATGTCTCACTGATTTAGAAGGAGCAGCTTGACTTACATTCTTAAAACTCTTATTGCTTATTTTAAACAGAATAATTTTAAATAAAGCTTTTTGTTTTCTTTTAACACTTGCTAGATGCTTTGAGACAGATTACAGTAYGTGTGTTTCATTTGCACATCATTTAGGGATAATATTTGTGTGTTTCCAGTAATACCACTTCTAATCTCCTTTYGACTGTTTTTGCAAAAAAAGCAAAACAAATTGTAAACTAGTAATTGCAGTCGCACTAACCTAGAATTCAGTCACACCAACTTGGTTTCTGGGAAGTATTCTGCATCTTCCCAACATTCATTGACCAATATGTAAATTGTGGCATATGTAAGTATTTAGTATCACTCCACAAAATTACCCATTTCTCCATTTCTTTTTTATCATCTTTTTTCTTGAATGCTTCTTTAATGGCTAAGACTCTTCTMTGTTGTAGGCAGCAGCTTGTCTCTTTCTCAGTCCTATTTTGAGTTATATCCTGCTGGGTTTCAGGATGAGGAAAATGGACCCGAGGGCTAAAGACATGGAAAAAATAATACCATGTGCAATAGAAAAACTAGCCATTTGATGGTTGGTAAGTGTACAGTTTAGAGTGAGGGATGAGGTGGGGTCATTAATCATAAGCCCTCTTGGTTAATGGTACCCCTATGATATTAAATAGATGTCTGTCTTTGTGACACAACTAGTCTGGGAAGTCTAGCTTAACTTCTAGCCAGTGTCTTCCTTCCAAGTGATGAAACATGTGACAGAACTGTGAAGTCATTGATCTTCCCAGAACATCTTAATTGTTAGATTCTTCATGACTAGAAATATTTCACGTAAAAAGAATTCCTAAATGAAGTAGAAGCACTGTTTTGTGAACAGTGGTTTACTGARGGCATAAATAAATTTTGCCATATTGGCTTCACTGTGCAAATAGTTAAGTATGTCATGCTAGCATTTTTTCCTGGAGGAAATACTAAGTTCTTCAGGAAGTGAGTGATGGGTTTATGCTCTTACATATTTATGCTTCTGAGCAAACAGTGATTCTCTCCAAAATAGTTGAGTATTGCTCTGCTTCTTTTATAGAAGTGTGGCTTTGGAAATGTACTTATGCTATGAGATAGTATAGTATCAACTCTTATTAGCTAATGGTAGTCACGTACAATGTATTATTGAAACAGAATAACTTACTTTAGTCTTCCCTTGTTCTTGAGCATAGAGAATATTTTTGAAACACCATCATGTAGGTGCATYGAATTCCTACTGCTGTTCTGATTTTTGTTAAGCCAACATCAGTATGTCTTTTCAGTGGTTTTAATATTTTCGTTCTTCTTGTCAAGCACATTTTTTCTTAGTTTCCTTTTATCAATTGCTAAGAATTAAATTATTATTTTATAATACAAATCATAATATCATAATATCATAATATGAGTACTTATGAGTATTATTTGTAAAAATCATCATTCTTTCAGAGAATGTAAGCATTATATATTGTTTTTTTTGCTTGTTTTTGGGTGCAGGTTGTTAATGCTGCTTTAGCTCTTGCTGCCAGACCAAAAAGCCAAGTTGTAAGAAACAACATGGAGATGTATAGGAGTACATGGGAGAATCATATCCGTGTTCTTACTGAAGCTGTGGATGATATAACGAGCATTGATGATTTTCTTGCTGTTTCAGGTATGATAATTTTAAGATCTTACTATTCTTTTGGATACTTTGAAAACTTATCGGGAGAGTTATGTTTTCAGTAGCAAGCCAATGCAAGATAAGTTCACGTAAAACTTTTTGAAGCTGTTATGTCTTTTTAAAAGAATACCACGACAGCACAAGTAGCTGTTTCTATTCAGCACAACTTTGAAAGTGTGTCAAAGTGGTTTTAACAAACTGTTTTAAGTGCCTGAAGCAGAATCTCATTTGCTTTGAATTCTCTCATCTAGTGTTTCAGATTCATTTAGCTCTAACTTTCAAATTTCTCTCTGCAGTTGTGAGAAGCCTTTCCTTTTAGGAAAGGAATTGCATATCCATGTGTATACCCTTAAAATACATTTTCACAATATTTTTTGATCCCTTTTTTCACACCCCTCCTCTCACCCTCCCCAAATTACCTTCCTCAATATAGTAGTGCAACATAGTGTTCATTCAGCAGAACTAAAGGCATAGAAGAATGTAACATCATGCTGTCAAGAAGAGAAATTTTCTAAGAGCACTTATTGCTTTTTAATTTGGCGGAGGCGAAAAAAGACTAATGTGAGTTTTGTTAGGCACTTCAGCATTTCCTTGAGCTGTACAGGCAGTATTTAAGCACCCAGATTGATTCTGGACTTGCATATAGAAGATTCAATTTCTGCAGAAATTTGTGATAAATACAGAAATAATGATCAAATCACGTGGGCTAATTTCTCATGTAAAAAGAGAGTGATTTAAAAACACCTCCTCAACTGACCAGATCCATAGTAGTGTTTCAGAATTTTTGGAGTTAGAAATATTTGTCAAGTAAAGGATACGTACAAATTCTTTTCATTGGGGGGACTTTTAATGTTAGTAGTTGTTACTGAAGCAGTGAGATTCCTGAAGATTGAAAGAGAAGATATAAAATAGCTATTTATTACTTGCACCTTAAAACCAAAATGCTATGTTTTCAGTTTCTCTTGCATCAATGTAACATTGGACAGAAGGAAAACATCTTAAATAATTCTTACCTATTTTTATGTTTTGTGATGGTTAGTATGCTTTTTGCTTGCCCATCCTTTTCTAGTGAACTTAATCCCACTTGTTAGGGTTGGTTACTTGGCTTACATAGCCATGTCGAACACAAAAATATAGGCAGTTCTCAGTAGTTTGAAGGCATTAGTGAAATAAGATTTATGGACATTTTCCCTACGTTGTTCTTGGTTCATTAAATATGAAGATGGACTGTCATAAGGGATTTAGCTTTATGTTCATTGCTCTACTTGTTTATTTTCAAAACCAGCATATTCATTATGGTAACTGGAAACTGTTGGACTGGAGTCTCCATAACTGAGTAATGTTTTTATTTGTGATTGGCACATGGATATTACTGTGCAAAAGCTATAAGCAGAAATGAGTGCTCCAGCCCTTTCCGAGTAAAAGGCTCGGTGTAGTCAGGAGAGAGCAATTTAAGTGTTCTTTGATGKATAACTTCACCAGTGCATGACTTTAATTGATTTTATAGCACTCTTTTGTTGGTACTGGCTAGTAGAAATATCTGTAAAAAGTTAAGTATAGAAAATGGATAAAATACTATCTGAGATGAGACTTGAGTGTGCAGAAAATCCCGTTAAAATATATTTTGCTAGAATGTTCCTTTAAGTGAATTTGACAGTATTGCCAATGTATGTCAAGAAATATAGAAGTCTTTTGTATTACTTTTAAATATGATTTAAAATAAATGAACACAGAATTACACTTCATAAATAGCTACATTCTAATAAGTAAGTTTGGATTGGTCTTCTACTGAGACCATAGATGCTAAGGCAAAATGAAAGATTATATTCTTGCAGCATTCATATTTGTCATATTTGTCACATTTTTACCATTATCATGATCTAGATTCAGCTGCTCTTCAGCACAACATGGAAGTATTTGCTTGATGTTAGGGTTCTAAATCTCATTGCTTTTTCTGGCATTTAGACTAAGGCTTAAATTATAAGTATGTGCCAAAAAAGGAATGAATTTGAGCATGCTCTGAGAGGCCCAGAGCTTAGTTCTTTCCCTGAGCTCTGGCATGTTCTAAGGTTATAATCACTGCTGGTTTTAGCTAACTATTTAAGTCGGAAATACTCATGCTTTTTCTTTGACTACTTGCTAATCCCTTTATTAAATTTCATGAAATTTCTTCACGGAGTGTTTCAACAAAGCAGCATAGAGTTTCTGTCCTATCTACTATGAAACAAAAGTATACTCCTTTRGGTCACATATACTGGTTAGCCAGCTGTTAATTGAAACTTTGCATTTAATCAAATTTAGACACAATGTCAGATTTTAATTTTTCATGTCTCTTTCAAGCGCCAACACATTTTTTTCTTAACTGGAAAAAAAGAAATAAGAAAAAGTCATCGTGGGAGAAATGCATGTATTAAAGGTATTATGTTTATGGTGTGAAATACAGTTAGATTTTCTTTTTCTCTGGAAGTAACATGGAGAGCTTTTGCTCAAAAGCTTACCTGCCTACTGTTGGATATAGATCTAGTTTTGCCTCCAAGCATGAAAGTTCTCCCTGCTTCAGTTGTTCRCTTGGTATACCTGTCAACTGGGTTAGCTCTGAACCTAGGACAATTTACTGTGAAATAGAGCATTGTTTTTTCCGAGCTGATTTCCTGCATGTTTCTTGGTACAGAAAAGTACAACAGATTTCTTTTATGCAAGTTATTCTTTTAGGGAACTCTTATTCTTCCTTATAGAGTCCAAGAGGTTGCAGATGTTTCCTGCAGGACTTCATACTGAAATTCCTGCAAATAGTACTAGAGCTGTTTAAAAATAATAAAAAAAAAGAAATCTCCTAAGTTTTAAAGTTCCTCCTTTGAATTAATTGAACTAAATATTTTTATCTAGAGACCCGTGACTTATTTAAAATGCATATTTCAATATTTCTCAAAATTAACTTCACTTGAAGAATGGAAGTTAGAAATTCCTTCAATAATTCAGGTAAAAAATGTATGCCACTGGCCAAATAATCTTTCCAGAGTACACTCTTGTATTTTCAGTGCATTTTATATTACTTCACTTAACATAGTTGAATGATTGACATTTTCTTATGGTGAGGGAAAGCAGATGCTCTAAATAGCAATGATATATAGGCTTACATATTATGAGGTTCAGAAATAAACAGTCATGTGCTTGTTCTAAACCATGTGTACAACATTTTTTCTAGGCTTTGGCAAGATTCCTTGGCACACAATAAATTGATGAATGTTTAACTTAGTGTCATGCTTGTGGAGGCTAAGTGAAAGATTTCTATGAAAATGTCATCTATTTTCTTTGGGCAGGTTTTTGTTGTCTTATATAGAGAGAGTTAGTTATTAAGACACACTAAGGAAAGGTTCAAGCCACAGTCAGTTTTTGCTTCAGTATGTTAGCACTGCCACTGTGTTCTGGGAAAGGAAAATGTTCGTATGCTGCTCTGTCTAAATAGACAAGTTAAATGTGSACTAGAAGGTAGCATCCAACTCTTTCGGAATTTATTTGGTAGGTCGGAAAGATAGTGTAGCTTGAGTGCCTGAGAACCCTGCGAGTTCTGGAAGACTTGATCCGATTTACCAGCTCTGTAAAAAGTTTTTCCTCCGCTTTAGAGCTAAAGGTAGGCAGCATGCATGCACTGTCTTGTGAGGACAAGCAGTGGGCTTTGGACTGGCCCTGCCGTCCTGCGCGTGGCCAGAGGACCTCAGCGGGGTGCGTTCCTTGATCCAACACCCAGGGAGCGCAGATGCTGGCTCAGGATGGAACTCCTGGATAGTCTACTCCAGCCGTCAAAGGCCTCAAGCAAAGCTGTCCCCACTCAGCAGCAAATATGCTGTATCATATCTTGCAAGAGGAGAAGATGCCTATCCGCTTAAATAGGTAGAGCTTGGAAGACAATCTGGGTAACCTGGTTTCCCCCCAGCCCCTTACATCCGAGGTTCAAACATAATTCCTTAGCTGGGTGGAGGCAACCACAAGATGCCACCATCACCCTGGGACAGCTGTCCTTGGTTTCCCTGTTAGGGGTATCTGTCGGGCACCATGAAGAGGTGGCACAGAAACATAAAAGCACCCCCTCAGCTGTAGAGCCAGTCATGCCATCACTGGCATTTAATTTGTTCAGGCATAAATGGACCAACACGTGAGCTTATAAAGAAGCATGCTTTGTTAAAGCCACTCACATGCGTGAATATGCAGCATTTTTGGACCTTCAGTCTAGTAGCTGCTGCTGGTTTCCTTTTCAGTGTTATTTTTTTCATTGTATTCCATCTCAAAGTTGCTTCTTTTTCCTGACTGCTTGAAAGCTCATTTATATCTGTCAAGCCTGTCTTTCACAGAAGTATGCCTTCTAACATGTATACCGGCACATCTAGCTTGGAGAAACTATATGAAACTTTTAAGTGCTGGTTTTAAAATGCATGTGAAGGCAGTGCACGGGTTGCCTCTGTTGTCACTGTGGTCTTTTTTATTTCCAGTATCCCATAGACTGCAGTGTCCTAGTTTTCTGACTTCCTGCAGAAACTGAGCCTTTCTCCTTGACTTTGAGAATATTCTTTGTGTTCCAAAATGGCCCAGATGTGGTTCAAAGAATTAATATATTATGGATGCCCAAAACAGAGATGTATTATGAAGTACGTTTACTCTGTCATAAACCTTTGCTGGTTAGATAGCTTCCTCTCTCTGCACTCACAGCATAATCACACTCTTGTTTATCAGTGTTTTTCTTTACTACATATTTTTTGCATTACTATGAGTCTATGTTAAGATTTTCTGATTTCGAATGCTGATCTTCTCCTCTTCCAACCTGCTAGTATCCTTCTACTGTTAGCAGATCTAGGAAAGCTGTGTGTTAACACCAATAATGTACACAGTCTGTGATCACTTAAAGAGAAAGAAAAAAAACCTTTTTTTTTCTGTGTTTTTAGCTGTTTTACTCCATTACGGCATTATTTTTTATCAGAAGCAATGGTTGACATACCTTTGTTCTAGTTTAATCCCTATGATTTTTAAAAATAGCATAATGATGTTAGGCTACGTATAATTAGCTTCTAGCTCACCTCAAAATCTTTTTTCCTTTACTTAAACTGTGTTTGTTAACAGGGCTCTCATGCTCGTACAATCAATTTCTTCTTTTATGTGCTTAGTCTTGTTGCTGTAGCATGTTTTCTCTGGTATGTGTAATCTTTCAGCTGTGGACCCTAGAGTGTCTTACTAATTATAGCTGGGCTATAATGGTCCTTCTGTTGCTCTGTTTGGCCAAAACTAGGATTCTGTTACTTAAACACAAATTTCATTGCTTACGTAGCAGCGTCTGATCCTTCTTATTGAATATTACATGACTTATCTAGATCCTTMTAGTTTCTTATTCACTCGTAGACAATTCTGACAGAATCCTTATGTATGTGTGTGTATGTATATTAAAAAAAAAAAAAGACAGAGACCCTGTAGAATATCATGATGATCTTTTTAAAACCATAGACTTGCAGTTTTTGTGTTTTGCACTTTTGTACAAATAGTTATTTATTCTGTACTGGCTGATCTTTTACTCCTTAAGGATGGAGAAATTTCTCTGAAAATTGTAAAGAAAAAAAAATCCATCTCTGGTTCTACTGAAACTTCTCAGGATTTTATTTCCAGTTTGTCAGTATGTAGGTTGATGCTTTTAATTTTTGAACAGCATATTGTTGCAAAATTGAGTACATTTAAATTTAAGTAGCATCTGTTTAAACCATCCTGACATAATTATTTTAAGTTTGTTCCTGACAAAAACAGTTATTTGTGTAGGTTTACCAAATTCTCACTTACGAATAACAAATCTGTGGTCTTTGGACTCTTTCCACCTGTAATATTTGTCTGTGGGCAACTACAGTTAAATTGTTAAGGCTTGTAAGTTTATATATATATTTAAGTACATATAGAAGAACTATATATATAAGTGGAAATATGTTTATAGAAGAGCTTTTTTCTTGAGAGTGTAATGACTCAGAGCTTTTGGACTTAATGCCCATTTCACATGTAAGCAGTAGAAAATGTGGTTGCTTCCTGTGGCTTCCCTTTTGTATGTGATGTGGACCATAATGTGTTGGTTTTTCTTTTTCTGAGGAAGCGAGAGCCCTTGTTCTAATCCTTGCTGATCTCTTGTCCAAAGTCAAATCACAATACTGTTTTATTTTGTATCCTGGGAATCAAAATTAGTTTAGCTTTTCTTAAGTTGTTTAGTTTTTTAAAATGGGATATTTGGCTGTGGGAAGATGGCTATTTTTACTGTTTACAAAAGAAAACATAATTCCCCTTTATTAAGGGGAATATAATACCATCCATTTTCTCCGTATGGATATTGTAAAGCTGTCCTGAAACAGGACTGTGTGATTAAAAGTTCTAAGACGCTTTGTGGTGCTCTTCATTTGGAAAACTGAGATTACCCTTCTTTTAATGTTGTAGCATTGTTTCTTCTATTATGTTTAAAAAAAAGACCTTTGATTAATAACAGTAGAAGACAATGTATCCTAATGTCAAGCCTCAGTCAGTAAGTATTTGTAACATGAAATTTCAGAACTTGACCCGGCTCATGTTTGAAATTACTCTGGCTTACTTATCTCTCTTGATAGTTAGTTTTCCTTCCACAGTTGAAAGTTCTGTTTCCTCTTATTCCTGTTTTACCTCTATTTTACCTCTGCCTCCTATTTATTATTGCATCGTATACACTTCTAATTATGAATTTGCTGTTAACATAACAATGGAGATAGTGTCTTGGTTTTTACCTTCCTATTTGGAGACTTATCATTATATTTCCTATTTTCATTTTGGCTATTTGGGATCTGCAGAAGGAAAATACCATACAATTATTTTTGAAAGAGAGGAGATATGAAAAAAAAAAAATCTAAATACAGATTTATGTATTATAAAGAAACAATGTCCAAATAGGAAGGAAAATTTTACGTTGGATCTTACTGCCTTTTGTCTGCAGTTTGTTTGGCTCAACTGTAGTGGTGCTTCAGTGGTGCTGAAGACTGATCCCATTCTAATTGTGCTCATTTGGGGTGTAAGAAAATTGCTTTGATTTCTTCCCCCTGCCCCATGGCTCTTGAGCGGAAAGATTCACACGTGTTTCTCCAAAGTTCTCACCAGCTTCTCCTGATGCACCCTTTGCTAATTTTCTTTTTAATGATATCATCTTAAAGTTGTGTCAAAGCCTGCTGGACATACCCTTCGCTGTTGTTTCTGTTTGTTAGTAATTTAGTAAGGTGTTTTGTGAAAAAGTTTTCCTGTTGCTAGCGTCAGTATGTTTATCTATTTGATTTCTAAGATGAGAGTAGTGACCAGAACACGGTGTAGCATTTAAGATAGATATGCATTGTAGATTATCATCTTTGTTGTTTTCTTCACTATGAGGGGTTCCCTGGGAAGTCCTATCATTGTTTACCTTTAAATTACCATTTAACTAATCTCTTTAGGCAATTATTTTCATTAACTAGAAAATTCTCTGCTTAATAATAATGACTAATTTATAGCTCAATAGTATGTATAGACATAGGTTTGTTTTCACTATGTGTGTTGAGTTTATTGACATTACACGTGGTCTCTTTTATTGACTAGTCATTTAGAATTGTGATAGCCATTTACAGTTTTTGGTGGTAACTTTAACGTTGGCTATCTTTGATGAGGAAAAACATGGTAAATATGTGGCATGCAGTAGCTAGGCAATGCAGTTCTATAGTTGAATTGGCCATTTGGAGTAATTAAAGCTTTCGTTCATAAATGAAAATTTATACTGAATTATGTTCGTTTTTTATTGAATTTCATTATGTTGATGCTGAGACTGAGGTAGAACTTTTTCTCAGCACAGCCCATACAAACTACTAAAATACTCTTCTAAAGTTTGAGGGCTGTTGAATTTGGAATTTGTTTCATCCTTGATTATAGTAAAAGTCTGTTTTGGCACCCTTTAGAGGATAATGTAAGGTGCATAAATTTGATACAACTTGGGATTAATTTTTTTGTGCTTATTTCCGAACAGCTTGGTTGCTAATGGCCTTCCATCTGCAGCTGTGGCGGTAGTGTTTTCGTGTTCCTGTGCAGTTTTGTAGGAATTGATTTGCTTGCATCTTGTAATGAGATGTGCTAGAAAAATGCACGAGAGTTCTAAAAGTTGTTCTCTTCATAAGCACAACCAAGCAATTGTGTAAAATTATTTTTTGATCAATATCACTGAGAGCTTAAAATGCCAATGCCACTCTGTTGGGGAATGCCAGACTTTGTCTGTCAAGGTATGACACACAAACTGTTACGAGGTTTCAGTGCAGGTTGTATTGCAGTTAGGTAACTTGTGGTATGTGATTTTATTAATGTAATTTAACTGATCCTTTAAATTCAGTTTCGGAAATACAATCCCTGCACAAGTGTTTAAAAGAAAATGCTGTCCCTGATTCTTACTTATTTAATTATGCAAGAATATCCTTCCATGCAAGATCTGCCATAATGTCTAGTCTTACACCTCCTTCAATATTAAAAGGAGAATACATCTTTTAATAATGAATTAATAATAATCTTGTAATAATAAAAGGAGAATTTTTTTTGAACTTCACATATTAAATACTTGAATTTTCTATTAGCAACTGGAGACATGTGGAGACAACTAAAAGCTTGTCTGTTTCTGGGCTTTGTGGGTTTTGTAAAATCCCCAATACTAACCTCTTATTGCATTATCTCAATCACCTTTATCAATTTTTTCTGTTTCACAATTTAGTATTATATTTACCACTATCCCGTTGTATACTTAGGATACTGTGTAGCCATAGGTAAACAAACAGCTAATACAGCTGTATGTGTTTCTACTGCTTCTTAAAAAATAAACAGAAGAAAGGTATGCAACAGCAGGTTAYAGGGAAGCCGATCCTAGAGGGAGCCATGTTTAATCGAAATATAAAATGAAAAGCCAGCTTTTTTTCCTCAAGTTTGTTATTTTATGAGATATAACTACTTTCACCAGTAAATGGCACAGTCTGAAGATGAATTGATAGTATTTCTGCTAAGAAAACTCCCTAATTTATCATATCCAAGAATTCATTGTTTTTGTGGGCTTTTGAGTTTTCTATCTTGAATTAACTCTTGTCAATTAAATGCTTTCCATCTGTTAACCAAGCCACAGACAGGACAAATGTTGCTGTGTCAAACAGAACTATTATATGTTCATCAGATGTTCAGTACAGCACGTAAAAAGCTATTGCAAGAGAATATTAGCATAAAGCCAGTCTTTTCACCTGAACAGTTATCTAGAAATGACATTTTGACAATGTTTTATGGACATAATTAAAATGACTAGCACTTAATATCACCTGTTTTGTTACTCACATTGTAAAATAGATAATGCAAAAAGGTCTCCAATTATATAGCACTAATTTAGTCGAAGGAAATAGATTATAAAACTTTGTTTCTTTATTCCCTTCCCAATGAAAATCAAATACCTTTGAAGGTGATCAATTATCCCAATATTCCATTGGATGCAAAGACAGATGCTGCCCATACACTAGTAAATGCACATTTCTTTTACAACGCTTAGTCCAAACTAGAAAGCTTGCACCACTTCTTTCCTGAGGACCTTACCTTGGAATCATTAACCGAGGTGTTATTTATGTATCCGTTTTAAGATATGTGCTGTGAACTATTGTAATCTGGCTGGTTAATGCATTGTTCAAAAGACTCTTATTAACTAATGAGTAACATTTAAGCTGAATCTACAACTACCTTTACATAAACTCAGATACAAAGCAATTACTTAATTTAGGATTTACAACCCTTTTGAATTTTTAAAAGAGATTTTTATGATGTTAGATATTTTAGCTAGGTTTGGCTTTTGAATGCAGAATTTGGAAAGCAACAATAAATTTTCCATTTCCCAGTCATAGAAGGGCAGAGTACAGATGTATATATAGTTTGTTTAGGGCCAAGTCATTTTTCACCTAAGGCAATAAAACTGCAGACTTCAGCTCTCCTCTTTTGGCAGAGCAAATGATTTGGAAAATTGAATCTCTACTTTTCTAAAAGTGAGAATGTAACTTGTTTTTTTTATAACCTCTATTTGCTTCATTGAATCCATCAGCTCAGTACCATCAGCTCAGTAAGTAGCTTTGCCTTCAAAAGGGACAAGAGGGGTAGAGTAGACCAAACAAAGGACTGTGGAGTGCTTAGGGGATGACACAGCCCTGTCACATGTTCAAGGAGGATCCTCTCTTCTTCATGCGATTCCTCTCCCACACACTTTTCCTAATACATTACTGAAAAACTAACAGAAACTAACAAATGAGAAGGAAAAAAGCTAAGTGAAAATGCACAGTTGTTTTCTGCACCTTATCTATTAGTGAAGAAGCTCCTCTAGTTCTTGTGTGAAGAGTATGGAGGAGAGAAATAAAAGGAGTAAGTTTTATGGTAACATTCTGAGGAAAATAATAAATCCATTGGACATGCATCCCAGTGAAAATGGGGTTTATTTCGTGAGCTGGATGCCACTCATTTCAGAAAATACAACATGGGTCTCTAAGGCACATATTTCTCCACTTTCCAGTGGAGACATGAAAAAAGTGTAACAGGGAAGCATACTAATTATTGACTTATCATTATTCTAAGATATCATAGCCAACTGAAGGAAAGAAACTGTTGTGTGAAACCTGGTGGTAGCAAAAAGAATTTTATGACAAAATCTGTGAAGGGGTTTATTCTACAAGGAGTGCATGTTGCTGTAATTTGTAGGCAGAAGTCATCAGTAGTGACTTGCATAGGTAGTGATTGATTCTGCAGAATTTAAAGCGTCTTCCATTGTGCTACTTTACGTCTTCAGCTCTTTGTCTGCATTCATCTTCATTCCCCACCATTATGCTTGTACCGTATGGTAGCTTTTCTCATGTAGCCACTGTCTCTACAGTAGAAAGAGCCACCGTGTTTTTGTTCTGCTGTCATACACTTAAGAGAACAAGGTGGCTTAGTCTTCTCAGAGAGCCCTATTTCTGTTACAGAAGACAGTCATTAAATTGCCCCTTACCTCTTTTTCAGGGCTAATCAAATCAGGTTCTCTAAGCCTCTCTTCCAATACCCTGCATGTGCTAACCTTGTAACTACCTTAGTGGCCCTTTGATGGGCTCTTTTAAGTTTGTCGGTACAGTTGCTCTGCTGGAGGGCCTGAAACTGCACAGCATTCCACATCCAGCCTCCCAGGTGCCAGAAATATGTGTTTTGTTTAGCAGAGTATGGGACAAATGTTAACAAGGGGCTATGTACTGGGTCTTGCAGCTTATCCTCAGTGATCTTACTCATTCAACCTTAGTGCCAGGAGTCATCTGAAAGGAAGTGTAAGGTTAGTTTTCTTTGATCCATTTTATTATGTATATGGTAAAAGGTAGGAATCTATTTTTTAGTCAGAGTTAACCGTTAGTGAATATGCTTTTATGCTTTAGGACTTGCAGAAAGTATTCTTATTTTCAATTTTGTCTTCAAGAGACCAGACAACAGTTTTTTTTTTTTTTTTGATTCTTTATATGCTCTTTCATAAATCTCTAATCATTTTTTTTTTTCTGTTTTTCTGGAAAGACTTCATTTGTTCCACAACTTTGTTGAACTAAGTGCCCAACTTTAATAAAAGTGCTTCGGTTGAGGCCTTATCAGTGCCAAGTGTAATGGAAAGGCATCTCCTGTCTTTTTCTTCAGACAATATGAAAAGAAAGAGCTATTGATTTTTGTCCCAGAGGCAGTTTGAGTCATGGCTTTGCCAAAGACAGCTTTATTATCCAAAAGTTAGTTCAGCTGAAATACACTTTTTGGCCAATTCTACTAGCATCGAGATCCCAAAAGAAAATAAGAATGCACGGAGCCCTACTCGTGATAATTGYGCTGGTGGCTGTGGCAATCTGATGACTTCTCTAAACATCTATCAATCCACTGTGAAAATTAACTCTTACACTAGACATTGTGACTCATGGCAAAGAGAAGATGCATCATCCTGATCTTCCTTTTCTGCACTGGAATTTTTGGATTGAAGTGAGAAATTGATCTAATGCATTTTTATAGTAGCAGGAAGCACCTATAAGAAAGATATGGGTGAAAAAAACTCAGCTGGACTTTTTTCCCACCATCTAATGTATAAAGGCCTGCTTGTATCTAAGGGAAAAGCAAGTGAAATAATGTGTTATTGTTTGTGAAGTTTCTTATCTGGAAAGAGCTTCAGAACACAGAGATACTGTTCTCATTAGCTCAGTGTGTTCAGAAAGGCTGTCACTGAATAGTAGCAGTGTGGGGAACAAGGTGTCTTAGGCTTATTGAATGTGTGCGTATCATTGTACTCTGGCGAAGTCTGGGAGTCTGCAGTGGGGCCAGTACAGGCGTTGTGTCAAGTTCTCCACTAAATAAAAATATTTTGCATGTATATACTTTTTGCATGCATGTGCTTTTGGGCAGACAGTGATTCTAACAAGTGTATATTGTAATTATTAAGATAAAAATGAAGAATAATATTACATAATAAAGAGAAGATAGGAAGAAATAATATAAGATRGAAGAATATAGGGAGAAATAATATAGCTGTAGGAACAAAGCCAGGGGTGCAGAATCATGTTTTATTGATACAGTAATACTTCATGTATATTTCTGTGATACACCTTTGAACGTACTTATTAAGGAGCAGCAGTAATATCTAAAATAGTAATCCATATAATAATACCATAAATACATTACTGTTAAGTTATATGAAATCTAAAGTGTAGAAAAATAATATCTGGTTTGCAGTCATATAGCATATTACAGTAATAAGGTAATTCCAGTACCAGCACAAATACTACTACTTCTATTCATATAATCATTTTGCTCAAATATGAGAATCTGGTCAAGCAAATGTAGAATTAGTTTAGTTTATTTGTTGGGACATTTGTTTCTCTTTTTGTGATATAAAAATCTTTATGGAACCTTTTATCGCAATGACTTGATAAGGTTTCACTAGTAAGTAACAACTTTTATCCATATAAAATTTCCTTCATTGGTCAAGTATTCACTACATAGGTAAGATTTTGTGCGATTTTATATTTTCTAATGCTTTGTATCTCACTGGATTATTGCTGCTCTTTCTCAAATGTCTTGCAGTACCTTTAATTCTAGAAATCAGTAGGTAGCTTTACATTTTCAAGGACAATGCAGTGTAGTTGTCGTGTTGCAAGATCTGTGTTCAAACTTACAAAGGAAAAGGAAGCGTTTAAAATGTGTCCCATTGTGTAAAGGTGCCATCTAAAAATAAACTTTGTTCTCTTTGCAGAAAGCCACATTCTTGAGGATGTAAACAAGTGCATCATTGCATTGAGAGAACAAAATGCTGATGATTTAGATCGTGCAGCAGGTGCGATCCGAGGGCGCGCTTCAAGAGTAGCTCACATTGTTTCTGGTGAAATGGACAATTATGAGCCAGGAACTTACACTGAGGGAGTCATGAAGAATGTTCAATATCTCACAAAGACCGGTAAGTCGCACTGGTAAACTGTATTTTCAGTTTCTTCATTGGTATATAATCTTTTACATGCCGTATTTAAAATGAACTTATCCTGTGATTTTCTCATCTCATGCACTCATACACTAGTTTTCCTCTAATGATTTAATATATGCGCTTATCTGTCACTCWGTAAACTGCCTGGATTAGGATGATAACATGCATCCAACATTTCTTTATGTATGTAAGCATTTTTAAATTGGGAAAAGCCTTTGATAGAGTTTTTAAATGCAGCTAACAATGTTTGTAAGGCTTGTGATTAATGAGGCAGCAGCTTTAAGCTACACTACTGGTCTCACCACACTTAGTTTAAGCTGATGAAGGGTAGATGTGCTGGCATCTCAAGTCTAGTTTAAAAGTGGGTGCAATATGAGTGAAACCAAAACGTGTTTTGTAGAAAGGAGGAATCGTTCTTGGAGACAAAAAAAGTTGAAAATTTAAATAAAATGAAAAGCAAATTTCATTTGTCTTTGCTTACAGTTTTGAGTAATGGTTAAATAGTCTTAAGTTAACCTCTGACCTTTTAATAATGTGTACTAATCAAATTTATCTGTGGAGTTCCAAGATTCCATGTTTTCAGTTACAAGCCTTTTATGTCTATGCACCTTTAGAATAAGATTCAGATGTCTAAATCCCAGTTCTGGCTGTCCAGGCAAATTTCTAATATGTTAAGTTTGACTGACATTTAACTTATTTTTACCTCAAGAGAAGACCAGAGTTTTGTTTGATCTCTTTAATCAGTTCAAAGAAGTCCAAGGCTGAACTGCCTTCATGTGAAACAAGAATGACTTGACAGGCATGAAGTGGAAGAAGGGACGTATATTGAGAAACATAAGAAAAAAACTTGACTGTTCTTTTAACTTCTTTCTGACATTTTGTTGAGAAAATTTGAAAACTTTTAGCATGACATTCTTTTTTCACAACTTCTGAAAGGAACAGACTATTACAAATAGTAAAGCAAACAACAGTGGGAGATCACAGTCTTGATTTTGTGTTTCTTGAAATTGTGAATGTTTAAACACATGGGAGATTAACAGTGGTTCCTACTCTGCTGCGTTGTAATGACAGAAATAGGAAATACATTTACGTACCTATGGAAGACAGGAAGAAAAACTGCTTTTTGTTGGAATATTTGGTTATGTCAAGGCACATCAAACATGGTGTTGTCTGCTCATTTTTCTTTACAGTAGCTTAAATGTCAGAATCAAGTGTCCTTAAATTATTCAATAAGAGTAGAAAAATAGAAACATCTACATTTCAGCGTTATCCTTATTTTTATAGTATACATCAAATCATAAGAATGCTTTCATTTTTGTAACAATTTTAACTAAAAAGGGAAACTTTTTTTGTTTTCTTATAATTTGTTGTTGAATCAGATTATTTGTTTCCCCTCAAAAAAATCTGTTTAGTGAAGCGTTGCTTGTATATAAGTGAAAGAAATGTCTTGTTCATGCTTTCTGACCTTGTTTACTGGAATGAACGATCTTTTCCATTTTTGAAGTCATTTTTATAGTTGAACCTGTGATTCAGGAAATGCCTAAATATATCTGTTGAAAATCATTCCTTTGTAGCAAAATGAGAATGCGCAATTCAAGCAGTCAGTTGGTGCTTGGTCTGGTGAATAGGGTGTTGTCCAGAATTGGGACCTATCATTAAGTCCAGGAGTGAATCCAGCACAGGGCTACGAGGATGATCAGGGACCTAGAACATCTGCCCTATGAGGAACTTAAGAATTAACACTTCTTGACAGTGAGGGTGACAGAGCCCTGGAACAGGCTACCCAGGGAGGTTGTGGAGTTTCCTTCTTTGAAGATCTTTAAAACCCGCTTGAGTTTTAAAAATGCAGCCCTGTGCCATGTGCTCTAGGTGACCCTGCGTGAGCAGGGGGATTGGACTAGATGACCTCTGAGGTCCCTTCCAACCTTAAGCATTCTATGATTCTATGATTAACATTTGGTTAGCAGAATATACAAGTCTGTTTATATGAAGTGAAAATCTTAAGATACTGCTCTAAAAGAAATTGTTTAATACTTGGTTTTAAATCACAGGAGGTGCAAACTATGAGATGAATAAAGAGAATATTGAGAAAACGAGTGGATATCAACAAAATTTTGTATTTACTCTGTATGCTAATATTACCCTTCATTCAAGTGGTTACTGTCTTTAGTCCTTTCCACTGTAGTTCTTCATGCTTCTGAACTTCCTTATCCCTATGAATTTAGCTGTTCTCCTGCAATTGGGAACCCATTTGAATCCTCTGAAAGCAAACTGTCCGTGATAATCATACGGACTCTCATTCTGGGTGATTGGATTATTGGGGACAATAAAATGCTTGAGATACCTGCCACTTACCACAACTCTGCTTATATTGCTGCAAGAGCATTCCTCTTAAGTTTTTTGCTAGAAGATCATTCCAGCAGAAAAATGTTAATTTCTCTCATTAATATGGAACTATAAAGTGTTGAACAGTTCTTGGATATAACATTGAAAAGCATTCCTAGGAAGTTGAAGGACATCTTACTATTACTGTGCAGCTCTCACAGTGCTAATCAAAATGAAACAAACAATTTAAATTTAAAAACTATGCCAAAAAGCATAGAGAGAACTGAAAAGGCAGGCAGAGAGGATATGATGAATTACTGTGCTTAGAAAAAAAAAATCCATCCTGGTGTGATCTGAGATGAGTTAAAGTCAAAGCAAAAGCCCTTGTTACATATGTACGTGCTAGATATTAGATTCTCAAAATTTTGGAGGTATTTTGGAAGAGAATATAGTGAAAATATCAGTTCAGGGTTTTCTTTTTAATATTTTATATGAAGGTACTGCAAAATAATTGGAAATTCCATTTTTGTTCTCAAAATAGCTTGAGTTTTCTTCTTAATAGTTAAGATAACTATTATATGAAAGGAGTCGATGAGCAAGGACCATGATTTAATGATAGGAGGATACTAGTTAATTGTATCTGAGATAATGGGTTTTATACAAGACCAGGGTATTTCGTACCGTGAAATGTGGCATTATTAATAGAAATRATAGCGCATATTAGATATGTTTTAAGAATACACTTAGACTCAATGAATGTATTGTAAGGGTTATGAAAAAGCATTCTAATGCAGTCCAGCAATTGAATCACACTGTTTTTTATGAGGCACTTCTAGTTTAGAGAATATTTTGGATAAAAACTTTTTTTATCCCCTGTAAAAGATAATATAAAATGTAATATAACAAAATAAAGAACTTGGTATAAATGTGGGATTGTATTTTAAACCATTTTAAATTTTAATTTGAACCATATGTTTTTCCTATAGACTGTTTTATATATCATGTGTTTTTAATTTCACAACCATTCTTTGATTTGTTGCTTTCATTACTACTTGATTTTAGCAGCTTCATGTATGAGTGATGACCTCCACTATACTGTATTTTGTGAAAGTTTTTATTTTCTAATGTGCAATTAAATGTGACAAAGGTAAGTCATTTAAATATTCTTAGAACTAGAGAAGCAAAAAAAAAATTCTCTATTTTTGGATGGTGAGTGTAGCAGGCACGTTTTAAATAATTTCTTCTAATTGTTATTAATGCAAGAATTGAAATGGAACTAAGTTTCTGTGGTTCTTTTGTTCATGGATCATTGAGTGTGTTTGTGTGCGAAATCTGCGTGAGTCCAGTGATCGTGAATGTGAAGGCTGTGTCCTTTCTGCATACTTGTGTTATACTGAAATAGATGTTTTACACAACAGTGCAAATTTAATTGTGCAGTAACACACAMAAAAAAAAATACTGCTCAGGAAATTTAATGTCCACTGAATAGGTCAAAAGAATTCTTCTTTCTTCTTTAAATGTCAGCCTGCTTATTAAGGGAGGTAATAGGAATACTTTAATGCAAGCACGGAGAACCTTTTTCCCCCCCCCTTTGTGTTTGTGTTAAGACTAGTCAGAGATGGGTTGTTCTATGCAATCTTCACCTATAGGATTGTCAACTTAAAGCACCTTTCTTCGTATCCGTGACTTGAAGTTATATCTGAAAAGGGATTATTCCCATTACTAATACACAATTAAGATTCGTTCTGACATCTGTCGGTTCCCAAGAGCTCTTGCATAGAATAATTTTGAGCTCATTTGATTTAATTTATTTTTTATGAGCTTCTTTCTCTTTAGTTTTCTATCTTCCTAAAGGTAAAATGTGGGAGATCCTGACCTGCTTGTAGAGGCAAGGCAAGTATGCTTGGAAAGGTAGGACATAAAACGTAGCTTTGAATGTAGCTTCTATAAATCTGGGTTCTGCTGCTTGTGTAGACAAGCAAACAAAAGTTCATCAGCATTCTCTAAATAATCAGCAATCAACTTCCAGCATCATTATGAAAAAGCTCATAAAAGGCACTTAGGAAAACCCTAGCTATGCCATATTACCGTCTGCCATAGCTTCATGAGCTTCTGATTGCTGTGAACTGTTAGAGCAGCCTTTAATGCTCTTCTAGTTCACTTCTGTCAAAGACTTTTTATGTTGCAATTCGCTGTGTGGATCCAATGTGATGATGAAACACAGAAATCTCTCACCCATATGCTCTTCGTCTACAGAAGGCTTGTAGTCATCTTATTTGGGACAATTTGGTCTCGTCACACTGTTCCTTACTCTTGATTAGAGGTTCTTACATCTCTTTAGGGAGCCACATTTTCCTTTAAATGTTATTCTAGAGGAACTTTGGAACTTTGTTATCAAGTTGCCTCAGAACCCCTAACAGTGTGCAGTGTGGGATTCTGATTTTTTTTTTTTGTTTGTTTGTTTTTGTTTCTCTGTAATCCTGAAGCTTTTTATAAAAATAGTGGTAAATACACTATATATTTTTATAAAAGAAAGGAAGAGCCGTGCACCTAGGTAAAGGAAAAGATATCAGGCGTTTTGCAGAACTTCTTGTGGCTTTGACTGTAACAGAGGAGTTTTTAAATTTTTGGAAACTTTCTATGTTCTTTGCAGCCTTTTTTCAAAGGATATGAAGAGATCAAGGTTGAGTTCAGGTGTGTGTTATATGACAGTACTGTTTAAAATTGTTACTGCACCTACCACTGTTTTAATAATTTAGGATCTGTGATTATTGTTTAACCAAACAAGTTAGTTTTACCTTCTGAAATTATAAGACATTTGAGTTTCTTTAAAGATGTACAGGTTTCAGAATGCACTAGCTGTGCTCTCTGTCTGAACTATGCCATTTCATTGCAGATGAAAAATATACCTCAACACTTCTTTCAGTACAACTGAAAAATCTGTTCTCACTGACCTTTCTGGAAGGCAAAGATAGTTCAAGTGGTAATCTGAAGATGGGAAAAGGATCTAAAATATCCTATTTTTCAAACTAAATGGCATCTGCTTGTGTCAGAATTGTACATTGAGAACCTATTTTACAGACACAAGTGAGCCTTCCCACTAAATTAACTGTAGTTTGTTGTGTCTGAGTACTGACATGTGACAAAACTGTTAAATAAAACAGGTAGCTTTTGTGTGTCTGCTGGTTTATAGAAAAGGGGCTCATGTTTGAGACCAACACATTCCTTGCCTCAACTTAGGTTTTGTTTCAGGAAGTCTATTTCATATGCATTGAATATTACATAAATAGATTTGTCTCTTTCCAGTTATCCTGTGATTTCAGTCTTCAAGTAATGGGAAAGTGTTTTTGAAAAATTGTCTTTTCAGCTGAATTTTATCTGTACTTCTTTGAGTACCTTATGTGATGTGTATTTTCTAACTGTGTTCTTTCTGTTACGTGTGCTGGAAAGGGTTGCAGGGAGAGAAAATAAATTCACTCCAATAGTGGACAGTGTTCTCTTGCTTTTAACTACTGAGAAGGATTAAGGGAGCTATGGTGCTACCAGATCATAAGGCAAAATGACCCCATGGAGTATCAGAACAAAAACTTGCAGGAGATTCTGAATCACTCAGATTAATAACAAACTGAGTCAAAATGGGAATTTCTACGTGATTGGGAAAAACAAGGCAGAACTGCCTGGATAAGTCCAAGTACTTCGTAAACTGAGGAAAAATACCCATTTTTGAGTAATTCTGACATAGTTCAGGATGAAAGCACATTCTGAAACAGGAGGACACTTTCTTGGGTAGCAATTCCAGCCTAGAAGCAGGAGAGCTGGTCCTGATTCTGTGGGCAAGATTACTGTTGAAGTCAGTGGAAAGTTTTAATAACTACTCTCAGTCCTTCTTGGGGAAAGCAGTTTCTTCTTTCTTGTACTTTATCACCATGCACATTTTAAATGCACACCAAGTACCATGTGACAAAAATTACAAATGAGTTTCCACATATTTGTAACCATGTTATTACAGTAATGCTCTTTTGTCTCATTAATTGGGTTTTAATCAGTGTAACTGAGAATTTGCCAGAAATAAAAATGATATGTTGTATTTTATGCTAACTGTATTTTGTTTGTTTTAATAGTGATTCCAGAGTTTATTAGTCAAGTAAATATTGCATTGGAGAGCTTCAGCACGAACAAAATGCATATGTTTGATGATAATCAGTTTGTGGATATATCTAAGAAGATCTATGATACGATTCATAATATCAGATGCTCAGTCATGGTGATACGGGTAAGTTTTTTATTTGTTCGTCTTATACTCACTTATAAAACAGGGCATTTTTCAGGAGAGTATAGAACTCTTTATGTCATGTATGCCCCAAATCTCCTATTCCAATTGAATTGATCTGGACATTTTGGGTAATTTGGGATGCGTGTGATAATAGGAAGGCTGGAAAACTGTTCTGTACAGAAGAAGAGTACCATATGAGAAGATTTTAGGAAGATGTGTTTTGTTCTTTAAAAACATTTATGTATGTCACATTAATAAAGATCTTGATTTATTTCATAAATGATTGACTACAAAGCCACCTGTAATTGTACTAAAACGCCTGGAATTTTGAGATCCTGGAGTACTTGAAGTACTTACGGCTTTGCCCTTAACCTTGATCAGTGAAAGGTGAGATAAAGAGATATTCAGGTGATTCTGTTAAACTCATGTTGAAGTTTTGTCAGTTCCAAACTAGAACACTTAACTTGATTTCAGTCAGTAAAATGATGGTTTATCCTAATGCTTATCTGGTAGTTCATTTAAAAAAAACTTGAGAAGCATATTTTCAAATTTTGAAAGACAGTTTTGTCAGATATTGTGTTTGCCTGTGGGTAATAGAAACTGAAATAGATTCTTCTTTCTTTTAACTAAGAATATACTATAGAGTATTATGGAAAATCTGGATGAATCTTCTCAAAATACACTGATGTGTAAGTTAAACAACTTGAGAGGGAATTCAGATGTGCAGTAACTTTCAAATGTACAGTCCTCGTCAGTTATGAAATTTTATAATAGAGAGAAAACCTGTAACACTTACATGGTACACTGTGCTTTCACCTTTCCTAGAAGAAAAGTTAGTTTTTCTTAAATGGTTCTGTTTTAGAGTGATTGTCCATACGTAGTTTTGTATGGTGGACATCAAAATGACAATATGTGGAGAGTTCACTAAAGTCTGATCTGCTCGTCTTTTTTTTTTTTTTTTTTTGACACTTAGATATGTATTACACCTAAGGTTCCACTAATATCATCCAGCTTCATTACAGTTGCCAAAAATAGCTAAAACATTATTTTGTTGATTTATGATCCTGCAGCATTTTTTCCTTTCTCATTGATTTAGGAGTTTGTCTAATGCTTTTTGAATTACATTTAACTTCTACCATATGTGTTTAAGGATCCTTCCTACGTTTCCCGGCTTTCTTTCTGTTTGTTCATTTACATTTGACTAGTTTTCCTTTGTTAGTGCCTTTTTCAAATGTTTCTTTTCTTGCCATCCAGTCTTGGTCAGATTCCGTTTAYAGGTCCCACAAAATGTGATGTACATACAGGCTGAATGAATGCAGTATCTGCATTTGCTGCTCCTTTTAAATTGTGTACATGTTTAAAGGAGTCCAGGTTGGAGACATCTCTATTCAAAAAAAGCCTTTTATTAACAGTCATGAAGGAGGTGAATTCTCTGCAAAGCAGGAAACTATAACACTTCGTTTTCATACATGTTAGGAAAAGCAATTTTCAAGCAGATACTTTACAGGATAAAAAAGGAAAGGTCAGTATTTGGCAGGAAATGATGCTTATGTGATGAGACCTACCACTGCTATGTATTGCATTAATAGAGGAGGTTTGAAGGCTATACCCTTYTCTGTAAGGGAGTAGTTAGAGGAAAAGGAAATGAGAGCAAATTCATTAGGCTACAGTTTGTGTCCTTCAGAGTTCTCATTCTTAATTGCTCCATATGGTTAGACTGTGAATGCAGGTATTTTTTGATGGCTTCAGCATTACCTGCCAGGAATGGGAGTAATTCTTAGATGAAACCCAAGAAGAATGTCAGGCCTTTTGTTTGTAGGCTGGACAGCCTGCTGATGACTGGCTCCATAGATAGGAGGACATTTTCCTTTCCTCCACTTAATTCCAAGAGTCTATTCCTGGAAAATCAAGTGCCAACTCAGGAAAGTAGTTTTAATATGAGAATCGTTGTCATTTAGAAGCTTCTGCACTCTGCCTTTCTTACTCRCTAAAGCAAAACTGGGCTTCTGCAGGTCTCAAGCTGCCCTCCTTCACAGGGTTGTAACAGTTGCTTTTGTTCCTCAGCTTCACAGAAGATCCTTATCCATAGGAGAGGTTCACATGAGCTGGATTTATCTGGCAAAACACATTGTATTGAGGCTGATTCTGACCTGTTTCTGCTTCAGCATGCATTGACTCTAAGGGTCTTAGTTAGGACATCTGACCTTTCCCTACATCGAGCAAGCTTCCGTTAATGCATTGTTCATCATGCCTTCCCTTAGAGAGTGACTCATTTTTTTTTGTAAAGAATGTTACAAAGTTGTTCTTGTCTATTGCTCAGTGAGATCTGAATCTTCTGTGTATCCAACACTCTTGAGCTTGAACTCCAGGTGATCTGATCATGTCTGAACCTTCACTTTTTCAATCAAAATTCCCTTTTTCTTTTGGTAAATACTTTGGGAAATGTACTGAGGAATATAGCAAAGCTTTAGTCGCTCTCTGTGAAGATGTCAACACTTCTCTGCAGGAAACTGAGTGTGTATTTTTACAGTCCTCTGTGATGTGTATTTGTGTATGGATAGTTAACTCGAAAGAAAAAGGAAAAAAGAGGTTCCATCCCCTGTATTTCTGAAGTGGGAAGATACTGTGATCTGAAGAGACTGTATGAACACATACTGCAATGKAAGTGCACTGGGTAAATGCATAGTATATCTATACCCGAGCTGGTAAGGCATTGAASAACACTTGAATGGTCAATGTTAATATGAACATTCCTGTCTGTGGCATCTTCTACTTTGCCAGTGCAGCCTGACAAGGCAGAGGAAAAATGCATTATCAGACGTTACCTTGTGGCTGTACTCGAAGCTGAGGGCAGCAAAGAGCAGACTCATCCCCTTCTGACAAGGGGRGAAGGTAGGACCAGTTAGATACCAGCCTGATTCCACCTACTCCAGAATCCCTATTATCCTGAGCAGTGTATGCATTTGCAGTAGGAATTAACCTGGCTTGAGGTACTTTCACCTGTATTTGACTGTACATTAGCAGTGCAATTACAAAGTCCTTGTAATAGACCAAGAGATCAAAAAAAGTTTGTTTTTTTTAAGAAGGGCATTGTGCAACTTCCTACTTAATGAACACCATTATTCAGAGACTGACATGAGAGGATTTTTTGATGTTGGGTGAAATGATAGCAAGCTACTCCATCATTCTGTGTAGGTACTGGCTGCTGGAGATACTCCACTACAGAGAGCCAGCTGAGTAAACCCTGGCATTCGTTTGTTGAACAAGAATGTTCTTGCATTCCTAATAAGATACATTCCATACAATGTCAGTTTGATTTCAGTTTGCTTGTAAGAAGCTTAATAAATCTTATGGTTGTTCAGACATATGGAGTCACCACAGCAGCTCAGGAAGGAAATAAAATCAATCTATAGATCATTGTGGGAGCTCTCATGCATAGTGCCAAAGAACAATATGCTTCTGATTGCAGGGGAGTTTCAAGACTGAATCAAGGAAAGAAATCGTTGATAATTGAGAAATGCAAAATGAACAAGGACACTGATTCACATGGGAGGATTTTCCCACAAGAAAATAAAAGCAGAAGCTCTCCAGATCAGTTCCTCTGGAAGCATTACAAGCATATAATTAGACAGAGAATGTTTTTACGAATAGAGATATTAGYTGTAAAATGCTGCCAAATAGTGTTATTAATGCAAATTATAAGAAGTGCATTCGAAAGCTAAATTTTTCTGTAGACATGTAAAACATTCATTCCAGTTTTACAGGTATAGTGTAAATAATACTTTATAGGGAAACTAATTACTGGTTGGTGTAGTGCATTGAAGTGTTGTAGTGGAAAGGAAATGCCCCTGGAGCTGAAGGATGCTTCCCTTAAGATGCTTTCCGTTGTTGTACTTGCAAGGATTCTTTCATCTAGTGGTAGCTGTTCATTTGAAGTCAGCAGATATCTGATATGGAGGACATAGCTGCACATGTTTCCTAGAGTTCGCATTCCCAATTCCTTCGTCTGACTCTTCAAAAATCTGATTTTAGTTAAAATTTAGGATCTTTCACAGCTAGATTTTGCACAAGAGGATTTGGGGCATTATTTGGATAATAATTACTGCTCTTATAGATGGGAGTAGATTTTGGAATTTAAGACAAGAATTTTGTGATGTGGAGTATATAAAAAAGTCAAAACAGACTGACATTTTTTGAAACATTAATAATTAAAGTCAGCGTAATGTTAAGATGTATCCTTGAACTTTTTAAAAATGATAATTCCATGTGAAAGTGTAGTTTGCAGAAGAGCAAGATGACTCGGTTCAGGTGACACCTAACAATATTCCATTAGGATATTAAACACAACGGAGAGTGCTAATGACTTCAAATGGCTAATAACTACCAATAGTTGAAGCTGTAATAAAGTCATCCCAACAGAAACAAGAAGAAAAGAGGAAAAGAATTCAAGGCTAGGTTTCCTGGAGTGGAGGAGTAAACAGGTGAGCTGTTTAGAGTTTTCGGAAGAGGGAACAATGCTTCATGTTGTATTCAAACTGGTTTTAGTAATCCTATCTTCRTGCAACCAGTGAATGAGGAACCTGCATTCCCTAACTTTGTGAAAGGTGGAAAAAAATGTTTCCCAGCATTCTGTTATTGTATGATATGTTATTTCCCTTGTTTTGATGCTTGTTTTTTTAAATGGAATATGTATTCCGTATGTTGCTTATTTTCAGAATTCGTATGYGGGGACTGGCCATTTCCTCTTGAGTCTACTGTGTTAGGCTCTTTGAATATTTATTGCTTTTGGCAGTTATGCCTTTCTTTCTTTTTTCTTTTCCCTCTCCTATCAAGAGGGTTTATTTGTGCTGCATTCTGCACCATACAACTGAAGCAAAGCATTCTTTTTTTTTTTTTTTTTTTAAATCATACCTAAACCTTGTTATCCTCCTGTTTCTCTTTCAGCTGTTAATAAGTTTCTATTTTAAATTGTACCTTTCTTTTTATTAATAACAGTTTCCCTACATACAGCATTTTCTATCTGGTTTTACTTCAGCAAGGATGAGTTAGCTCCTRTCAGCTGCAGGCAATTGCACGTATGAATTGAACCTCTATTTAAAAGCTAGAGAAAATAAAACAAAGCAGGGAAGCTATTAAGAAAAAGACATTTACTGCAATCTTGCATTTGTTTGCCTTTCTAAGAGAGCTCTGAGATCCCATAGGGACGAAAAGACAAGAGTTACTGTTGCCTTAAAGAACTTCATTATTAATTGTCTAAAATATATGGATGATGTTAACTAATTTATGGATTATGTTACCAAATATGTCTCAAATAGTTTAAATGAATGTCCTCATTTTTATAGCTTACACCAAAGGCACAAGAGGGAGAATTTCTGCAGCAATACTTAGCAAAGTAATTGGACCTGAAACTCAGATAAACTGACCTAAACTGTTTAGTTTTCTGACCTAAAACAGTGACCTGTCCTTCCCTCAACTCCTTGTCGGCTCAGTTGACTGAAAGCAGGATCTTCTGGTAGGTTTTTGCATGTGCTCCCCTGCAAACTAGGCTGCTGGAATAAACATCAGTGCTTGTCACATTGTTGTCTTTTTCTGTCGGGAGAGGATTTTCCTTCCTTGTTATCTAAAAGTAAATATGTGAGATACAGAATGTCCCATGCCAGGTGCCATTCTTGCTTATTTTTCTTAATCCTGTCATTCAAAGATGGATATTTCTATATGAGATGTGACTGAAGGAGGTTGCAGTATCTGATGTCTTTTAAGAAAGAGCTCAGAAGTGCCTGTCTTATGTTGATGACTGTTTTAATATAGGGAGTTCAGATTAGCAAAGGGGGCTTTTTGAGCATTATTTGGCTTCTCTCTCAAGATTTGATCAAGCCATTGAGCTTGCCAGGGGGATTACTCTGATCAGTGAAAGACAGTATTTATGGATGTGTTTGAGGAGAGGAGCATTCCCCTCTCGCATGCAGTTGTGCGCAGAGTCACGCGGATTAACTCTCACATAGCCCATGCACTGTGCATTGGTTCAGTGCAGAGTTTTGTGTTCACAAATAAATCAAGTTGATTACTATTTTCTGGCAAACAAATATATGTATTATTTTGCCTGTATTTCTTTTTTATGTACCATACAGCAAACTCTGAACTTTTTGGTTTCCTGCCACTTTGATTAGTTAAGACTTTTACTGTAGTCAACAAGTGGGATTCTCTGTGCGGTGGTATACCTTGTGTTGCTGAGTAGATAAAGCAAAAAGATACATAGTGRTGTTTTCTGAAAGTCACATCCTATTTTTTTCTGAACACGTGGACAAGTTGTTACCCTGAAGAGTATCTGTAGTGTAGCAAACTGTTGCAGTTGCTGTAATGAGTAACTGTTTTGAAGAGCTGGGGCACTTTCCAAAATTCTTTACACTTGGCTTAGTAGGAAAGTAATTAATTCTTATTAAAGAAAGGTGATACGCTGTCATACAGGGCAGGAAGAGGGAGACAGGAGAGCAAAAAGTTGATGCTTACGCTTTTCATCTCAGACATCAGAATGGAAGCAAAAGCACAGATACATTGTTAACTTCACCCAAGGAGGGTGGCTCTTCTCCTCCCACATCTTCATGTCCCCTTTCCTTAGACTATTGAGTGAGAGTCAGCAGGGTAGTTAGAGAATGACAGATATTTTAGAACAACAAAGAACAGAAACTATCTGACTTCTGTGCTTCTGCACTACTGCTCCCTCAAACTACAGAATTTTGACCTTGCGGCTTATTGTACATCCTTCCCAAAGCTGGCTCAGTGCATCTGTGCTACAGCCATTTGCACAGTTTTGCTGCCTTCTGCTTTCACAAATGGAAAAGGATGATACACTTGTTCATGCTGCAGTAGGAAGTAAGAGTTGTATTTAGGTTCTTAATTCACTCACAAGGGAAAATTACAGCCATCTATTTGGATTGTGGTACTTGGAAAATTAGAATATAATCCTGAATGTAAATATAAAATATAGAATATAAATAGAATTATAATAGAATTAATAGAATATAAATAGCATATTTTATTTATTTTATTTTTAAGAAAGTTTGACTGATAATAATGTTCACTTTCATCCTCTTTTTCATCCTGCCTGCCTCTCATCATTTTTTGCTGGGAGCTTTCTRATTTTAAGATTCCGTATTCTTACTACATATAAAAAGAACAATGGCAAGGGAAGCCCAGTCCTTCCTCCCTAGCAGATGTCCAAATGTCCCCCATTTTTTTTCGGGTTYGTTATAACAGTTACCAATTTCCATGTCTTATAATGGAGATGATTGGAGATTTTTTGTTGCATGTTGCTTTTCGGCTTGGATAGCTACCTCAGATCTTGGTGACGCATTTACTACATTGTATCTATAAAGAGTAGGTGGTCATAGTGCAGGAGCTTGAAAAATAGATGCTCCCTTCTGACCAAGAATACTTAGAGTTTTCTTATTGTTTTATGTATATGTTGTCTTTATTCTTATCTCAGCAATGAGCTTTTTTTCCTAAATGGATGCATTAGTGCATGAGAAAGCATTTGATGTTATCAGGATACATCTTGCGAGCATTATCCATATGGGACTGACTGTGAAGATTTTCTTTCCTCCGAAAAGCAGTACTTCACAAGCAGTGCTGCCTGGTTTTAGTCTGTCATTATTGTCTTGGTCCCTGCTGAGAGGTCAGAAAGAAGTATCTTGCTCCTCAGGGTCCAAAACTGTAATGTTTGGGCTTTTGCCTCAAATTTTAGGAAATGATCATTGAAGGAATGTCTCGGCTTGATGGCGTCTCACTGAGCCTCATCACCAACACGTACTTTTTCTATTTCTGTCATGTCCCTATCCTTTCCTTTTCCTTTCCCTGTCTCTCTCTCTCTCTCTCTCTCTCCATTTTCCTCAAGAATCTTTAATCTCTTCTCAGTCCTTTCATTTTTTCTCATTCTTTGGTCTCATGCCCACTGATGGAATCCTTCTCCTTACATGCCCTTACTGCTACACCAGAGTCTCTCTTTTATAGTTCTTTATTGTGCCTGTTCCATAAGAAGTGTTCCTCTTATATGACTTCAACTGTTGTCTTCCTTTCCACGTTAGTTGTGCACTTCCCAAAACTGCTGATTAGATTTACTGTCTTGCTTGGCTGACTGCAACGCAGCTCTAGCGCCTTCATTATGCTGAAAGCTTAGGTTCTTCCCTGTCATCTGCAATGGACCAGCCGTTTTCAGCACAACAGAACAGATCATTTTTGATAGTGAACGATGTCCCTGCTTATCTGGTGTGATCTTTTCTGTCATGAATTAATGACAAAATCTTTGACAACAGGATATCGCTGTCCTTGGGAAGATCTTAATAACCCCCTCTTCCATCTTTCTGTGGCAATTCCGTAGGCAGTCTGTGCCTAGCTGCGGGTTAGTTTCACAAGCAAAATTGTATTTAATAACCATTTCTTGGGCAGTATTTTAGAGAAGTCATCTTGTGCTTGCCTTTCCTCAAACTACCAAATCTTCCTTTGAGTGTTCCTCCTTTTACAGTTTCTTTTMCAAAGTGTTTGCTCGGAACAGATATTTTTATTCTGTATGATTGAATGATAAGACGCATTCTGTATGACTGAAGTATTGCATGTTTCCATTACATTTTAGGCTCATTTTGATACTAGTGAACCTTTCTGGTTCTCTGAAATAATGGTGAGAGCGTCTTTTTTGTACATTTTTTGGCTCCCTAGAGAGCCTGTATTTATACCATATAATGAACAATAATTTTGTGTGACAAGYTGCTTACATAAAATTACCACAAAGAATAGCCCAGATCTACTGCAAACAAAAAGARTGTGAGCAAATTCAGTTTTTATTCAGATTAGCATATGCTGTTTCTGTTGTGATGTAATGGCTGTCAGTTAAGCCTTTCATAAATACAGTTGTCTCATGAAGTAAGGTTAATCAGCTAATTCTAAATACAGATAACATTATTTTGTGTGCGTGTGTTTATCTTTTATTGTTAAAACAGTATTGGAGAAATGATACAGTCATACTGAGGCAAACTTAAAGGATATAGCATTCATTCAGTGTAGTGTGCTGAATCTTTCTATTTGTAAAAGCAAACTGCTGGCTAAATTGTTTACAAATACTAGGCTATGAAAGAACACTTTCTCCATTATGGCGTTCATTCATGATTGGAGTCAACACGTGTGATACTTTTTTCTTGATTTGTACAGAAGTGGGTGGCATGAAGAGTTTTGTCTTACATGCTGCTTTAAATGCTTGTTTAGGGATTGTATTAGCATGTATGTGGAACATATTTATGTATTGTTCAGAAAAAATAGCCCTCTTTCAAGAAAGTATCTTGAATAGATGCTTCACAATAGTTTAGTAAATCATTGGGGAAAAAATTGTAAATCATTGCAGCATATATTCTGGAACTTGAAAATCTCACTGAAGAATTTTTTTTATGACAAGGAAAAGGAATGTATATTTCTTCCTTACCATTTGGTGCTTACTCTTAATGTAAATATTGTCAAAGAAAATGTCATGAATATTATTCTGTTAAAAACAAGGACCGAATTTCTGGCACTAGGACTAGGAGGTACTGCAAAAGTGTTACAAATTACAGATACTTACTGAAATCGGCATCTTGTCACCTTCTCTGGAGTATGAGAAGTGCAAACCTGGAATTGAAAACTGTAGTTTCTTAATAACGTTAAGAGCTCAGCCTGTGATTCTGTTTCTGATTCAGCCTGCCTGTTCTAGTGCTGGTTATGGCTCAGAGACCTTCATTGCTTAGTGTAAACCCGACCATAGATTCCTTTTTCTGATCATGAATGTTGGCACAATCCTTGGCCTTGCTGAAATTTTTCAGTTAGGGCAGGTATTTTCACTGTGGAATCATTCAGCTGCTGGGATAGACTCTTCTTAGTATGGAGCAGAAACACACACATGGGATACGTTACAGATGTGTTCAGTAGCCTACCGAACTGGAATCATATTTCCATGATGGAACACATTTTCCAATTCATAGACGTGGTCTCTAACTAGAAAATTATTATGTGTTTTTAGATGTTTGGAATTAAATCTAGATTCAATTTTAGGCTGGATTCATCAATTAAAACAATGATTTTCTGATACTTCTCATTCCAGAAAACTCAATTACAGGTTTTAGCCATAGTCTAAATAGAAATGGAGAGATTCACTCTTATACAGTCTGTAAGACTGCAAGACAGGTCAGCGTTTTGGCAACTTATTTTTACCTGTTTTTAGCCTCATTGGGTTTTAAGCTGTTACACATCTGTTCTTTTTATTCTTGGATATTTTAATGATCTGTTTAGCTACCGTTTAGAGGGGGGGAAAAAAAAAGGGCATTATTAGTTTCCAGAAATATCATGTCCTTCCCTCCCCTTCCCCGCAATGAGAAGTAAAGAATATTTATATTCTTTATGTATATTCARTATAAATATCTTACTGTGAAGGTGTAGGGTGGGATCTCTGGAAGAATTACGGTGCTGCATTGCGGAGCAACTGTGTACTGTCCTGTCACATGAGTATTGAGTGTTTGTGTCCACTTCTTTTCCTTTCTGTTTTTCTTGTTCCTTTTCTGTTTTCTCTCCAGTTACCTTTCTTACAGTGTATCTTGTGTAATATATAGATTTTCTTTTGATGCCTGGTACTAAGGTAGTATAGAAATCGTTTAAAACTTAAAAACTGGAATTCCTGTGGGGTGCCATCCTGTTTGGAAAGGGTAACTGTTTGGAATATGAATGTAGGCGGCTATAACCTGCATGTTGCAATTCAGACTTTTAATCCACCTTCCCTGCACCTAAATCTCATTTCCAGATTTAAATTCAGAGCTCTCTGTCATGCTTCCCCATGTAAAGTAAGAGATGTGCTAGACAAACTTGCAACAGTCATGATTCTGATAGCCTTTAGCCTTTTCTTTCAAAAACTAAATCCTGATGGCTCTTTCTGAATAGTAACTAAACAAAAGATAACCACCAACAAAGTGGCTGCTAAAAGTCAACATTTTTTATTGTCATCTGATATCTGGAGCACCCATGGTGTTGAGAGATTTCTCAATTTATTGCCCTGATGGAAATAGTTAAATAAATGAAAAGTGTAGAAGCTATTGCCTCCACTTAATAGGATTTGTGCGAGCCTATTTTGGAAAGCAGTAGTGCAGAGTTCGGGGGTGAGAGCACTCTCTAGCCTGGAATGGGTAAGAGAGCACTCTTGAAACCCTGGCATGGGTGGGAGGCGTGAGAACCAGTCACTCTAGCTTGAACCTATCTAAGGGGAGAGAACGTTCTGTTACCCTTGAACTAGAAGGTACTGCTCTAATCATTAAACTTTTTTTTTCCCTCGAGTCAGAAAATTTTTTTTAACACATTTGTCTTGTTCAGCCAAAGGTGTTTCTGAGTATGCACAAGAGGAGAACCATTGCACCRAGCTCACGTTTTGGTTTAAGAAGTGAGACATCTGTTGAATTTCAGCGCCTCTGGGGTAGCATCCCAGTTGAGTTGGGGATTTTGGGAAAACAATGTGAAAGTAGGCATCTATATTCTGCTTACATTTTGCATAAGGAGCCTTGGTCTTTTTGGATTTGTCTCTTAGCCTTTAATAATAATTCCAGCACAATGTAATTAAATCTCTCAAAGTTACAGTTTCTCTGAGGACACAATAGTGTTTTTACAGTAGTGTTTTTAGTGATGAAAGATGTACAATAATGTCAAAAAGAAGAAAATTTATCTGTGTCCTTGTTTAAATCATCTGATTATACTAGCAGAAAAAGCTTTAAGGGGTGAATGTTTGTTATCTTTTCGTGAGTCTAAACCTGCTATGCTCTAAGGGGTAAGACAAACCTGCTTTAAAAGCATACTAACTATGACTGATGGCAAAAATGTGTTATACCACCAAATGTATACTTTTTTGGTGAAAATATAAGGAAAGCAGGGGTTTAATTGGAATTTAAAGTGGATTTTACACCTGGGTACACTGCTAGACTATGCGCGATTTTGAACATATATGTGGAGATGTTATGGGCCAAATTTAACCTTGACATTAAAATTATTTGACCATGGTAATTATGCTGCCTGAAGGTCTGACTTTTGAACTCTGTTTGACAGAGAAATGGGGAATAAAGTAATGTTACAGAGAGAAAACAGAAAAAAAGCATTCCACCTTTGTGAGCRTTAGACCTCATCTCCCTATCTCACTCCAACCTTATGTCTTCATGTGGTCTCATGTTGTGGCTCAGGTCATTGAGCATTTGTGACTACTTATTTATCACGTTTTAACTTCTAGATCTTTCTGTACCCTTTTCAGTGCACTTAAAATTTCATTTATTGAGAAAGTAAACTTTCTCCTCTTTTTGTTTAAACCTGAAGTTTTAAATTCCCTCGAGCGCATCCAGATCTTCACACCTTCTCTGCTTATGTTTTCTCTATTCAGATTTTCACTGTGTATCAAAATAGTACAGTAAAAATTGGTTAAGGGTTTTAGAAACAATTCCTATAATTTTAATTCCTATAATTTTAATTCCTATAATTTTAATTCCTATA
>NW_020455545.1:755649-760803 GCF_003342845.1 Nothoprocta perdicaria
AATTCCTATAATTTTAATTCCTATAATTTTAATTCCTATAATTTTAATTCCTATATAGCTCTAATTAGTATTTAAGTTAACAGTCCTTGTAAAAGAAAGCATATTCCTACTGTAAAAGCAGGTATTCTGTGGTAAACAGTGTCTAACAGGGTACCTTTGTACTATTGTACTAAAGAATTTTGGTTTGTTTTCCAATCATGCGCATCCTTGTTGCTCTTCTTTCCTTCAGCTGGTTCACTTCCCTTGTGAAGTGTAGTGCCTAACAGCTCCATACATCAAGTGCAGTCCTTTAGTGGAAGCCTCAGCTCTTAAGGCTGAGCTCTTAAATCTTATGATTTCATATATTTGTTGACTCTTGCTACTGTGTAACACACTGGTAGGCTTTCTTGTCCAGAATATCATGTTGCTGCTTCCTTTTTAGCCTAACTCCCAGGTGCTTTTCAGCAGAGCTCCTGCTTAGCCACTTTGTTCCTTTCTAGTAATCATGTGTCCAGTTGATTTTTCCTCCCTAAATAATCTGCAGTCTGCATTTTTGTTGTGTTATCTTTCTTTTCAGTCTATTTGTCAAGGTTTTGTTGTGTTCTAACACAGTCTTTGCAATCACAGTCTCTCTAGGTTTGGTATTGTATTCAGGTTGAGTAAACCTATTCCATTCTATCGTGCAAAGATTTTATGCAATACTGAATTTTGGGAACTGGTGCAGATGCCTGCCTGTAGAGTTCTACTTGATAAATCCTGTCTTTTTGATAGAGAGCGCTTGGTAACTTTTCTGAGCATAATTTTCCAACCAGTAATGCTACAAATACTATCAGTTTTTCATCCAGAACATTGTTTTCTAGCATAGTATATKGTATAAAAAAATACAAAGAAGAAATTATAAGACTATATTTGTTAAACTGATACGTTGAAGAGAGGGGAAGCATCCTTGCTGCTTCTGTTCCATAAAATTTTAAAGCCCAAATGTCCCCAAATTAGACAACTAGTGATTTCATGTATAAAACTGAGTATTTTTCATATACCAATAAATGTTTTAATAGTGAGTGACTACAAAGACAACTAAGCAGATCTCTAGCCCTTAAAAAGCTGTAACAAAACTAAGTAAAAAAATCTCATATGGGAATGAGTGAAAATATTTAAAAAATCTGGAGAAGTGATAATGTCATTTAAGAACCCTCCTTCCGTAATAAAAGCTAACTGCCTCTTAAATGAGTCAGGTTATTGATTTGTGACACAAAGGCAGGGTTGCACAGTGACATGTGTAATGGGTTATTTAGTTCCACCACAACTGGCAGTTGGAGCGCTCCGCAGTGCTAGTTACTGAAT
Organism: Nothoprocta perdicaria; assembly: GCF_003342845.1. Classification (NCBI taxonomy): domain Eukaryota; kingdom Metazoa; phylum Chordata; class Aves; order Tinamiformes; family Tinamidae; genus Nothoprocta; species Nothoprocta perdicaria. Next base: position 756,973 of record NW_020455545.1, read on the forward strand.
GATGGGAAATGTGGGTGGTTGCATGTTCAGGGCACAGGAATCTGTTTGATAATTAAAAAGCAGGAATGAATGCAGCAAGTGCAGGATTAGCAGGCAGGGTCTTACTTTCACAGACTTAATGTCTGGGAGGAACATCTGCTAAAACAGAGTTTGGTGTTTCAGCAGGAACAAGTATCAGTTGTAGCTGGTGGTGTCTGGGAAGAATGACAGTGTATGTAACCTGTGCATTCTGAATTGGGCTATGCAATAGTTTCTGTGTCACATAATCTCAGAAAGGTGGAAGTTGGAAGGGATCCAGAGATCGCCTAGTCCAAGCACCTGCTCGAGCAGGGTCACCTTTCCAAAGACTGTGTCCAGGCAGGTTTTGAGTAGCCCCAGAGAAAGAGACTCCACAACTCTCTGGGAAGCTGTTGCAGTGCTCTTTTACCCTCCTAATGAAGAAATACTTCTTCATGTTCAGATGGCAATTCTGTACTTCAGTTTGTGCCCCCTGCCTCTTGTCCTATGGCTGGGCCCTGAAGAGAGCCTGGCTCATCATCTCTGCCTGGTCCCTTCAAATAATTCCTGTTGATAAGATCCCCCCTTCAGTCTTTTCTTTTCCAGGCTGACCAGGTCCAGGTTTCTCAGTCTTTCCTCRTGAGAGAGATGCTGCAGGTCCTTAATCCTTGTATACATTTWGCACTATGCACTTAATGTTTTTAATTTTAACTCTTAATGTTGGTCCATTATAGAAAAAGTACCTATTCAAGGTAGGGGCAGACATTGCTCAAGCTTTATTCATCTAATGAGCTCCACTCCCTTGTGGAATTCTGAATCGTCTCTTTTGTGTTATTTCTTGTCCTTTTCAAAGACTGAGCTGTCTRAAAGAGTCAAACTTGGAGGTATTTTCTTTCTTTCACCTGCTAAAAACTTTCAAAAGTGATTTCAGTCTTCTCATCTATGCTTCACAGGACAATTTGCCATAAGTTATATTGTACAATGATGCTTTGGATACATAGTCCTCCATAGAAAAATCTTCCAAGGAGACAGAGGAATTTCTGGAGGAAGGAAAGCTGTGTCAGCATGCTTACAAAGCTGAAAAGCATTTAAAAAAAAAAAAAAACCCAAAAAACTTCCGTCACAAGGAATAGGCACTGTAGAAAGTTCATCATTAGGTAARATTAAAAAGCAAACAAAATATTTAAAAAAAAGAGGGACAAAGAAACATGCCAGAAAAGGAGAGAAATGAAAGCTGTGGTGTACGCTGGCTGCACTGACCAGGTTTGGTTAAAAGCACAAGGAACCTTGTGACTGGATCTAGCCAAGATGGTCTTTGTTGTGGTGATTCCCTCTCCATGTCTGTCATTGAAATGTGTCTGTAGATTTCTGCTTAATTTGTAGAGTTTATGTGAATACTAAAAAGGATCAATTTCTCCTAGCTTTCCAGTTTATGAATATATGCTCTGTACTTAGGCAGCTGCAAAGCTAAGCATTTTCAGGAGGAAAAGTTCTTTTCAGGCTCTTTCTAGGCAATATGTGACTGTYGCATACCTGCAAAATACTATCAGAGCATCATTGAAGAAATGAAGAAAGGCATGAAAAGAGAGCTGAAGTGTAGGACCCCAGTTAAAGAGGTGTTATTTTGGGTAGGAAATAGGTGATAAAACTCCCTGCTTGAAGCTCTTCCAGTTTTCCCTTGAGAGGGATTTTCRGAGGTAGTTTCCAAAATTCCAGTTATGCCCCTCTGCCTGCATCCTTCCTATCTCCCAGGACATTCATTGACAAGATCATTATCCTAATATAGTCTTAATAAGAACTGAAAACACAGGAATTGTCACATGGAGTATTGATCTGTCTAGCTGACTTTTTCTAATTGTAATTAATCTTACCTTTTGTCTTAATGTCCTGCAGCAGAAAGCTCCAAGTTAGTTTATTAACCAAACTCTTCTAGAAGCCTGCAGCGAGAGCGCAGTCGGTGCCCCTTTGTTCAAGAGTACCCGGCATAACTTTTTCTGTTAGTAACAAGAACTGCTGTCCCCTGCATTTGAATATGGCCTATCTACAATGTGTGCAGGCTATGGCAGCACGATATTTGTGTTGTTGGCTACCCTGTCAGCACTTGATGGTAACACTGCTATCAAAGAGAGATTTCAGTTGTAATTTAATGAATCATTTCATAATGTTATAGCAGCATCCATACTATGCCAAATAATATAGGATGCAAAGGATGCTGTAGAAGGCTGCTTTATAGAAGGTGCCAAGAATATGTTTCAGGAATAGGGATCACTTTTTTTTACGATAAATAGAAGGGATAGAAATTGCAGAGCACTGAGATGTCTTGAAACTGACAGTATAAGAACACAAGATTCAAATTTGCCCTTTAATAATGTGTTTTTTGTTGTTTTCAAAGTAACTGAGAACTGTTTGCTGCTGTGGCATTTACATTCTGCCAATATTCTGTATTTGCAGTGGTGTAATGAAGAGATTACACATCAGTTTAACTTTTGATTGATACAGTTTAGTCTGTACCCCATTCTAGTGTTTCTTTAAGAAAAGGAATACTGAAGCGGAAAAGATAACACTTAAGGACACTTAGTGATAGTTTAAAGATCAGCATTTAATTGAAAGTCAGTTATGAGGAGATACCTTCTTTCACAACATGATGTGTCTTCACCCATTCAGATTGCCTAAGCTTTTCATCTGTGACTGCAGTATTTTTTCATAGCTGAGGTGCTTTATTTACAGGACTAATGGTTTCATGGGTGTATGTGACCCTGAAAAAAGAATGATATAGATACATTTTTAGGTTGATCACTTTTGAGGAAGGTTTGCGTATAAAAATTTACATTGGAGAAACTTGTTTAAAGAGTCTATATTTGTACATGTCCAAATAAAACCCAAGTGAGCCAAGATCACATTTCTAYACATTGTAAAAAGACTGGCAAAAGTCTCCAGATAAAAGCCAGACCCTTATTTTATTATTTATTCTCTTCAAAATCCTAGTATTAAAGGAAATTAAGAGTTATGTCATCAAAAAGAGTGCTGTTCATTTCACAAATGAAAATGTGAAGGTTGTTCATAGCTGAACTCACCAAAGTTGCCCATGTGCTACTGTTGCCTCAACGGGCAGTAATCCTTAAGGCATAGAATTTATCAATACTAGACTTGTCTGTAAATATAATTCATAGTCTCAACCTGAGCATGTATGTGCATAGCAAAAGCATTGGAAATGAAATTTGATTGCAAATACTGAAATGTGGAAAAGAATTGCACAGTTGCATCCGCCTGGATGCCACCCTGTGCCACATGCTCTAGGTGTGCCTGCTTGAGCGGGAAGGTTGGACTAGATGGTCTCTAGAGGTCCCTTCCAACCTTGAATATTCTGTAATATTCTGTGAGTTACAATTTATGTAACCTCGGCAGTAAATTATGTTAATATATAGTCTTACTCTCTTTAATTTTTTTGGTAGATTAAATGAGGATTTTTCACGAATGTTCAAAACTAAGCTGACATATTGGAGCAGACATTGTGTCAAATCTATGCTATTTCAGACAGCTGTTAAGAAATCTTGGAAGCCCTTTGTTAGTGTCCTTTATAAAGCCGTGTTCATCGTGCTTTGTATATGGAATTATTTATGGTAAAATTCCGAACTGTTGCACAAAGATGATGACTTCTAAATGGTAAATGGGAAGGAAGAAATAAACCTGAACACCTAAATTACACAGACAATTACTGCTAGCATTAGGAAAATGGCCTCTGATCTGAGTTGATGATACCTGGTTGAAAAAACTAGTATCCATCCCCTTCCCCCCACCTCCCAAAGTAATGTTTCTGTAACATTTTTTTTCTCC